>NW_013545178.1:0-3683 GCF_000499545.2 Eimeria tenella
CTCCATGCTGCGCGAGCTGCTCCCCCTGCTGCTGCTGCTGCTGCTGCTGCTGCCTCATCTAGAGTCTCGCCAGCAGCAGCGCCAACAGGGGGGAGGACACCGGGACTGGCAGCAGCAGCAGCAACACCATCACCGCTGCGAACAACGAGGCCACAACTGTCAACGCGAGCAGCAGCAGCAGAAGCAGCAACAGCAGCATCAACAGCAGCAGCAGCAGCAGCAGGAAGGGGATTGGGGCTCGAGGGTAAAAAAAGGAGGCAGCGGCGAAGACCCAGCATCAGCTTTACTTTGAGGCCGCACTTGACTGCATCTCCACGCCTGCAGCAGCAAGACGCAGCAGCAGCAGAAGCAGCAGCAGCAGCAGAAGCAGTAGCAGCAGCAGAAGCAGAAGCAGCGGAAGATGGAGCAGAAGCAGCAGGAGAAGCAACACCAGCGGTAGTGCGATTGGCGCCCGCTGCGAGATCTCACGCAGCGGCCGAAGCAACAGCCGCAGCAGCAGCAGCAACAGCAGCAACAACAGCAGCACGTGAGTGCTGCTGGAGCAGCACGCGCTGCAGCGCTTCTGGGGCCCCTTCCACCCTAGTGCCCTCTGAGAGCGCAAAGGCCACCCGCGTCGCTGCTGCTGCTGCTGCTGCTGCTGCTGTTCCTGCTACTGAAGTGCGTTATCCGCGGCACTGGCGGCAGCAGCTGCAGCAGCAAGAGCAGCAGGCGCTGCTGCGAGCCTTCCCATTGGCTGCAGTTCGTCCGCATCGTATGACTTCAGGAGTGCAGCAAGAAGCTCAGCAGCAGCAGCAGGAACAGCAGCAGCCACGGCTGCAGCAGCTGCAGCAGCTGCAGCAGCAGCAAGAACCCAGCTGTTTAGATGCCCTGCTGTTCCTGCTGGAGCGACAGGAGCAGCACCTGTTGCAGCAGCAGCAACAGCAGCAGCAGCAACTTCTCCGGGAGCCCGAGAGACTGGAGCTGCTTGGAAATGCCATAACAGCTGTGAAGGATGCCATGCAGCGGGAGCAGCAGCAGCAGCAGCAGCAGCAGCAATGCGGCATATCACCCCTTGCTGCTGACAGAGAACTGCTGCAGGCCCTAGTGAAGGCCCAAATGGCGCTGCTGCCTGCAGAAGCGTGTGCCGGTGCTGCAGCGCATGCAGCAGCAGCAGCAGCATGTGCTGCAGCGCATTGTGCTGTTGCTGCTGCTGCTACCGCTCGAGCACCAGCAGCAGCACCACTAAGCGCCGTGGCTGCTGCAGCGCGGCGCTCCTCCCCCGAGGTTTCTTGTGAGGAAGCCATTTGCTCAGCAGCAGCAATTGGTTTAGCTGCTGCAGCAGCAGATCAAGCAGCTGCTGCAGCAAGCGAAGGTATAGCCGCATGCAGCGAGCGCAAACAGAGTGGTGCGGACCGAGCTTCAGTAGTAGCAGCAGCAGTAGCCGAAGCAGAAGCCGCAACGAAAGCAGGTACAACAGCAGCTGCAGCAGATGCAGAAGCAGCAGCAGCAGCAGCAAATGTAGCAGCAGCAGCAGATACGGAATGTGTATCTCACAGTGCTGCACCTCATCCTGGAGACAGGCCTTACAATGAAGACGAGCGCTGTTTGAGTTTGTCCGGCCGCAGCACGAGCAGCAACAGCAGCAGCAGCAGCAGCAGCCACAGCAGCAGCAACAGCAGCAGGACTAGCTTGGGAAATCAAGTTTTTGCGGCGCTTGACTTTTCGGGGGCCCCCGAGAGGCCCCCTACGGCAGATGAAGCAGCTTCGGCTATCAGCGAGACAAAGACGGAGCTGCAGCAGCAAGAAGTACGGCAGCAGCAGGAGCAGCAGCAGCAAGCTGAGGATGAGACCGATTTGCTGCATTCGCTCGTGCTCGAGCTGCTTGACCGGCTGCATCTGCAGCAGCAGAAGCACCCGGGAGACACAGAGGATGCTGCAGCAATAGCACAGCTGAGAGAGGACTTCGTTGCTGCTTTGCTGCAGCAGCAGCAGCAGCAGGAGCCGCATGAGGACGTGTACGGTGAGGAGCAGCAGCAACTGCTGCAGCAGCAAAGGCTGCTGCTGCAGGACCAGTGGTGGCGTGAGGCTGAGCGGGGAAAAGGGCGCGAAGAGGCAGCAATGCATCGGGAAGCAAAGGCAGCAGGCTGCGCCGCTTCAGAAAGAGCAGCAGCAGCAGCAGCAGGGCGTGAGATGCAGCAGCAACAGCTGCTGGTCCCCCCTGAAGCTGTGGTATTCCGTCTTAACACTTCTGCTTCTGAGAGCTCGCGAGGCTGCAGCGAGGCAGAAGACTAAGCAGCCAGCACAGAAGCCGCTGCAGCAGCTGCTGCAGAAGCAACAGCAGCAGTGGCAGATTAATCCGCAGCAGCAGCAGCAGCAGCAGGGAGAAGCGTTGCTTTGGTATGCTCTCTTTCAGCGACTCTCTGGCACACTTCGCGCCCTTTCCCAAAGTTATTAACCTAAACCCTAAACCGCAAACCCTAAACCCTAAACCCTAAGCGTTCAGCCACCTGAATGCCCGCAACGGCGTCTTCTAGCAATGGCGCGCAGCAGATTATTTTGGGGGGTCCCCAGGGGCCCCCATACATCTGGGGGGCCCCTGGGGCCCCGTGGGGCCCCACAACAAAGCGGGTTCACTGTGGACCCCGTAACAGGGGGGCCCCTAGGGGCCCCCATGGGCTATTTAGGGGTCCCCAGGGGCCCCTGGGGCCCCCCAGGGGCCCCTGGGGCCCCCTCAGGGGCCCCTGGGGGCGACTGAGGGCCCCCAGGGGCCCCCCGGAGACCTTCGAGGGGCCCGCAGGGGCCCCTAAGGGCTATCGAGGCTATCGAGGGGCCCCCAGGGGTCCCTAGGGGCCTCGTAAGAGGTCTCTAGGCGGCCCGGAGGGTCCCCCAGGGCGAACTGGTTTGTTTGGGGCCCCCCGGGTTTTGCTGGGGGCCCTTGGGTGCTGCTGGGGGCCCTTAGTGGCATTTTCTTTTTTCGAATTTTTGCTGTTTTATCTTTGGTTTGTTTAGTGGGGCCCCGGGGGAAAGTGCTGCTGCTTCTCTTGGCTGCTCTGCAGCCACCTGTGCCTGCTGCTGTTGCCCTAGGGCTCCCTCCTGCCCCCGCTGCTGCTGCTGCCGCTGCTGCTGCTGCTGCTACTGCTGCGCTTTTTCTCTCTCGTGAGCTTTCTGACTACAGGTCTGTGCCCGTAAGTCTCTTCAGCCTAGCTGCTTCTGGTTGCGTGTTAATGCTGCCAATTAACGGGGCTGGTGCAACTGCAGCAAGAAGCAGAAGTAGATCTTTCTGGTGTCTGTACACATTGCTTGCTGCAGCCACGCAGCTCACTAGCTGCGTCGGAGCTGCAGCAGCAGCCGCAGGGGCCGTTGCAGCAGAAGCGGGAACTGCAGCAGAAGCAGCAAAAGCTGCTGCGGCAGCCCCAAAGACTGCTGAGCAGCAGCAGCAGAGCTGCCTCGCCAGCATCAAGGGCTGCTGCAGCAGTAGCAGCTTTTGCCGCTGCAGCAGCAGCAAAAGCTTCTGCTGCTCATTCAACCAGAGCTGGGTGACCGCAGCAGCAGATTCAGCGTCTGCTGCGCTGCTGCTGGCAGCTGCTGCCAGACACTGGGAAGATCCGTCCGCATATAGCTGCAGCACACGGAGCAGCACCAAGCCCACCGGAAATATGAGCCGCAGCAGCAACTGCAGCAGCCGCTGTTGCGGCGGGGGGGGG
>NW_013545179.1:0-4252 GCF_000499545.2 Eimeria tenella
AGCGCAGCAGCAGCAGCAGCAGAAGTGTCGCTGCTGCTGCTGCGCCGGGGTGCTGCTACTGACGCAGCAGCCCCGCAGCAGCATGGGCCCTTCTGGGGCAACAACCTTCTTGGGGTTTGTGGGGAAACCCTAGAAGCAAAATAGAGGTTTAAAGAGGGTTTTGAAAGGGATTTGCTGCTGCTGCTGCTGCTGCTACTGCTGCAGGCCCCCCAAGGGCTACGAGGTGGAGGTACACTACGTGGGAAAGCTGGAAGATGGAACTCAGTTCGACTCTTCTCGTAAACCCTAAACCCTAAAAAAGGGTTTAACGGCGCAGAATGAAGCGCCCAGGGTCAAGGGTTCAGGCTTAAAGACTGAGGGTTTAGGGTTTAGGGTTTAGGGCTGAGGGCCCCGCTGTTGAGCGGGGCGACGGCGTCGAGACCACTGCTTGAGGGTGTACGGTTTAGGGTTTAGGGTTTAGGGTTTAGGGTTTGTCTGCAGGCGACCGCGACAGCCCCTTCCGCTTTGTGCTGGGAGAGGGCCAAGTTATTAAGGGATGGGACTTGGGGGTTGCAACTATGAGCGTTGGAGAGAAGTCCATGCTCGTGAGGGTTTAGGGTTTAGGGTTTAGGGCCTAGGGTTTAGGGTTTGGGGCCCAGGGTTTAGGGTTTAGGGTTTGGGGCCTAGGGTTTAGGGTTTGGGTTGCACGCGGGCTTTTGCTTGTATGCGTACGGCTAGCGGGCTGTATGGTTCGGGTCTGAGCGGCTAGGGTTTAGGGTTTAGGGTTTAGGGTTTAGGGTTTAGGGTTTGAGGCGTGCAGACAATTCAACCGACCTACGGGTACGGCGAAGCTGGAGCTGGCGGCACAATCCCTCCGAACGCGACGCTCAAGGTGCCAAACCCTAAACCCTAAACCCTAAACCCTAGTTCGGAGTAGTGTTTTAAGGTAGCATGCGTCGGAGCGCGGCGGTTCTTCGTTAGCTAGGGTTTAGGGTTTAGGGTTTAGGGTTTTTGGTTTGTTAAGTCTGCGGGTTTCTGGCTGCGCCGAGGGCCGCGGCTTAGAAAGAGCGTAGGAGGTTTCGAGGGAAACCCTAATTTAGGGTTTAGCTTGTGTAAACCCTAATTTAGGGTTGATTAGCGGGAGCCGTAAGTTAGGGTTGAGGTTGCGGAGGCCGGAATTCGGGGTTGAGAGCGCGGAAGCCGCAATTCGGGGTTGGCGTGCGTAAACCCTAATTTAGGGTTTATTCGCGGAAACCCTAATTCAGGGTTTGCGACGCAGTTCGAAGTGGAGCTGCTGAGCTTCCGCGCAAAGGCGAAGCAGCGCTGGGCCATGAGCGTCGAGGAAAAGATCCAAGCAGCAGCAGATGAAAAAGAAAAAGGAAATGCAGCTTTTAAAAAAAAAGATTTGGCAGAAGCAGCAGCAGCTTACCGCGAGGGTTTGGCGTTTCTGGAACACTCCAGCCACTGGAGCCCGCAGCAGCAAACTCTCAAGCTCTCCGTCGAAGTCTCCCTCAGACTTAACCTCTCCAAGTAGGGTTTAGGGTTTAGGGTTTGGGGTTTGGGGGTGGGGTTTGGGGTTTCGGGGGGCTCTGGAGCGAGGGCTGTGGCCGCCAGGGTTCTGCAGGGGCAGGCGGATTAGGGTTTAGGGTTTAGGGTTTAGGGTTTGCGTGCAGCTGCTACCTCAAGACCGGAGAGTTCGCGCAGGCCATCGACGAAGCTTCTGCAGCCATCAAGCTGGATGAGGTACAACAGCCTCCATTCTAGGGTTTAGGGTTTGGGGTTTAGGGTTTGTCCTGCAACGAACAGGGTCTAGGGTTTAGGGTCTAGGGTTTAGGGTTTAGGGTTTAGCTTTTGTGTAGGGGCGCGTGGCGCTGCGGGTCCATCGCGGCCGTCGTGGCCATCGCGCAGCTGCCGCCCGAAACCTGAAACCCTAAACCCCAAACCCTAAACCCTAAACCCTAAACCCTCGTTTGTGTGCAGAAAAACAGCAAAGCCTGGTACAGACGCGGAGTGGCCAGGGCTGCCTTCGGGCTGCTGGACGAAGCCCGCAGCGACTTGGCAGCAGCAGCAAGAATAGACCCTAAGAATGTTGAAATTCGAAATGAGCTCAAAAAAGTAGGGTTTAGGGTTTAGGGTTTAGGGTTTAGGGTTTAGGGTTTGGGGTTTGGGGTTGGGGCCCGGGAGCGGGGTCGGGGGCTGGCGCGCGGGGCGCGGCGCAGTCGAGGGTTTAGGGTTGCGCGTTAGGGTTTAGGGTTTAGGGTTTAGGGTTTAGGGTTTAGGGTTTGGGGTGTACGTACAGTGCAAGGAGAAACTGGAAGAAGTGCGCAAGAAAGAGAAAAGCACTTTTGGCGCAATTTTTGCAAAGGCGGCTCTTTATGATGGTTTGACAAACCCTAAACCCTCGTCGAAACCCTAAACCCTAAATTCTCGTCGAAACCCTAAACCCTAAATTCTCGTCGAAACCCTAAACCCTAGCTGCAGCGCTAAACCTTAGCTAGGGCCCGCGGCGCTACGCCCCAGCATAAACGCTAAACCCTAAACCCTAGCTTAAGCGGCAAACCTTAGCGTGAACATAAATCCTAAACCCTCACATAAACCCTAGGCACTAGCTTGCATCCTATACCCTAAACCCTTGCTGAAACCCTAAACCCTAGTTTCTGGCGAGGGCCACGAACTAGGGTTTGCTGGCCAGCTGCTCAGAGTGTTGCAGAGGGCCGGCCTTCAGCTCTAAACCCTAAACCCTAAACCCTAATTGTTTGTTGCAGAGAAAGCTGGCGTGCGCAACCTCGACCGCTGCCCTAGGGTTTTCATGAATATTCGTGTTGGCGACAAACCCGGTAAACCCTAAACCCTAAACCCTAACAAACCCTAAACCCTAGTTGCGGGGCGGCGTCTGCTGCAGCTGCCCGTCTGTGGCACCGCAGCGCAGTTAATCCAAACCCTAAACCCTAGCCGCTCTTTTCGGGAGGTAGTCGAAGCCAAGGGTTTAGGGTTTAGGGTTTAGGGTTTAGGGTTTAGGGTTTGCGTGCAGCCAAGCGGATTGTGATTGCGCTGTATCAAGACACTGTGCCTCGCACAGTGGAGAACTTCAAGTCTCTGTGCGTAGGTGAGTGCGAGGGTTTAGGGTTTAGGGTTTAGGGTTTAGTACTCGTTTGAGCGTTGCGGGGCTTGTAGGGGGTCGTTTTCCGCGGTTTTTTTAGGGGCGCGAGGGTTTAGGGTTTAGGGTTTAGGGTTTGGCGCGCAGGAGACAAAAAAGGCAAAGAAGGAAATGTTTTGAGTTTCAAACAAAACACTTTCCACAGAATCATAAAAGGGTTTATGGCGCAAGGCGGAGACATCGACGGCAAAGGGGGAGAAAGCATTTACGGGCCTTCCTTTGAAGGTGCATTAATTAATTATAATTATTTATTTATTTATTTATCCATTTTTATTTATTTTGCTTATTTGTTTCATTTATTTGTTCATTTCCTCTATTTATTTGTTTATTTATTCACTTATTTGATTTATTTATTTGTTTGATTGTTTATTTGCTACATTTTTGTCTATTATTTTCCGCTTTTGACTGTTGTGTTAGGCATTGTGTTAAACTCTAAACCCTAAACCCTTGATTTAGTTTGAGTGCTGCGCGACTGAAGTGAATTGGGACGTCGATTTGTGTTTTTGCACGCGGAGCGGCCTGACTTAGGGTTTGGAAACCCTAATTTAGGGTTTAGGGTTTGGAAACCCTAATTTAGGGTTTAGGGTTTAGGGTTTGGGGCGTACGTGCAGACGAGGCCTTCATCGACAAACACCTCCACAGGGGCCAACTCTCCATGGCCAACGCGGGCCCCAACACCAACAGCTCGCAATTCTTCATTACTTTCGGCCCCACGCCCCACCTAGACGGGTAGGGTTTAGGGTTTAGGGTTTGGACTTTAGGGTTTGGGGTTTAGGGTTTGGGGCTGGGGAGCAAACACGCGGCGCTGCTGGGACGCAACGGAGAAGCGCCGCTGCAGGCCCCGACCCGAGGGTTTAGGGTTTAAGGTTTCTAGGGTTTAGGGTTTCTAGGGTTTAGGGTTTCTAGGGTTTAGGGTTTCTAGGGTTTAGGGTTTGTGTTTAGGAAACATGTGGTTTTCGGCGAAGTGGTTGAGGGTTTGGAACTTCTTGACGACATGGAGGAAGTCCCCACGGACGCCTCCGACAAACCCGAGGTACGAACTCCCCTAGCTAGCTAGCTAATTAGCTAGCCAGCTAGCTAGCTAGCCAGCTAGTTGGCTAGCTGGCTAGCTAGCTA
>NW_013545180.1:0-1197 GCF_000499545.2 Eimeria tenella
CGAGGGCGGCACGGGCGCAGCGGCAGCAGCAGCAGCAGCTGCCGCAGCACCGGCAGCAGCAAGGAGTACAGCAGAGAAGGGGGACGCAGCAGCACTTGTGCGGAATGCGTGGCTGGCCCCTGCTGCAGCCTTCTGCTGCATGCAAGCTGCAGCAAAGCCCCGGGACAGTGCAGAGCTGCTGCGCCGGGGGGAAGCAGCTGGGAAAGCCGCCGGCAGCTGCAGCAGCTGCAGCAGCTGCAGCCGCAGCGCCAACAGCAGCACCAACAACAGCAGTTAGGAAGGGCGGGCACGCGGGCGGCTTCTTGGGACTCTGCGGGTTTTGCGGCTATGCTTTAGAGCCCAATGGATGGAGCTGGACAATTAATTTAAAAAGAAGAAGAAATAAAAGCAAAAATAAGGGGAATTAGCAGCAAGGCGGCAACAGCAGCCGAGCTGGCTGCCGGGGGGAAGAGGCTGCAGGGGCCTGGGAGGTGGCCTCGAGCTCTAATTCGCACAAGTCGGGAACAAATTTGCAAATAAATGCAAAATAAGCAGAAGTGGGGAAACAAAAGAAACAGAAAAAGTGGAGAAGAGCCCCGAGGGCCACGCGGGAGGCGCGGGCTGAGGTGTACATACACCGCAGCGCCGCAGGGCTGCAGCAAACGCAGGCAGCAGCAAACTCAGCCACTCATTTAATTTCAAATTATAATTTAAATACAACAAAGCGTTTTCGAGGCTCAACTGCAGCACAAGCAACAGAGACGCAAACAGACAGCTGCGCGGGGGGGCCCCCAGCCCTGCTGCTGGGGCCCCCAGGGTCACCCCCTCCCCGTCTTTGCAGCTTTTTGTCTTTTTGCCGTTCTTTAATTAACTTCAACAATAAATACTTTTATTTTGTCTTTACTTTTCCCCTCAAGTGTGCTCTGTTGCTTCCCGAGGCGCGAAGTTCCACGCCCTTCCGCCGCCTAGCCAAACGCCCTAGCCCATGCCCAAACCCTAAACCCTAAACCCTAAACCCTAAACCCTAAACCCTACAGAACCGGTGTTGCCGGCTTACCCTTATGAGCCTTTCTTTGGACTTCAACTCTCCGGGATTAAAGGCAGCAGCAAACCACTGGAGCAGCACTTGCTGCAGATCTGGTCTTAGACTTCTCATATAATAATTGAGTGGGGGGCCCCTGCCAGAAGCAGCAGAGCCATTAAGGCCTCTACAGCCTA
>NW_013545182.1:0-2567 GCF_000499545.2 Eimeria tenella
AGCAACTGCCGCAGCAGAAGCAGCTGCTGCTGCTGCCTCCTCCGCAGCAGCAGCAATAGCTGCAGCAGATGCTGCTGCTGAAGCTGCTGCAGCAGCCGCATCTGCTGCTGCTGCTCGTGACGACGCTGCTGCTGCTGCTGCAGCTCTTGACCGTGATGCAGCCGCAGCCTTGCGACTATGCCCAGAAAGTGGGTCTGCTGCTGCTGTCGTTGCCGCTGTTTCTGCTGCTGCTGTTGCTGCTGTTGCTGCTGCTGTTGCTGCTGCTGCTGCTACTGCTGCTGCACTGCAATGCCTCGCTGCATGTGTCAGCGCAGCGGAACACCCAGGTAGCATCTGAGGCCCCCTGGGGGGCCCCCGGAGGGGCCCCCAGGAAACTTCAGAAGGGGCCCGACTACGGCACGAGCACAAGCACCCTGGAAAACTTTGCTGCTGCTGCTGCTGCTGCTGCTGTTGCTGCTGCTGCTGCTGCTGCTGGAGTCTGTAGCTGCGCTGCAACAAAAGGAAGTGCCGGCCCTTGTGTGGGGGAGGGCTTGGCCCAGCAGCGAGCAGGGGCCCCAAGGAATGGGGCAAGGGGGAGGCCCTCATCCCCGCTGCTGCTGCTGCTGCTGCAGCTGCTGCTGCTGCTGCTGCTGCTGCTGGGGGGCCCCCAAGCTACAAGCTGCAGCAGCTGCTTCTGAGCAGACTCGCATGCATAATTTAAAACCTAAAAATATCCGCAGCTAAACAGAAGGAGGCTCGGGGGGCCCCCAAGGGGCCCCCCAGGCTGTCGAGCTGAGAGGGGCCCCCTGAGGGACCCACAGGGGGTCCTGGGGGGCCCCAAGGGGGCCCCCAGGGGGGCACTAAAGGGGGCCCTTTGTGAAGCAGAAGCTATTAAGATCACTGTAATAAACATTCTGCTGATTTAAGATAGATTTCAGTGTTGAATGTTTAGGGTTTAGGGTTTAGGGTTTCGGGGGTTGTACTCAATTTCGCCTGGGCTTCTGGGCTAGGGTTTAGGGTTTAGGGTTTAGATGTGTAAGCTGCAAGAACGGGGCACGTCACGAAATTGGCCTCATCCAAGCCCTAAACCCTAACAGCTAAACCCTAAACGCTAAACCCTACTCAAGGGTTACGGATCGCAGCAGCCCCTGAAGCATATTTGACTCATCTGCTGCATGCTGCAGCACCGACTGCCGCTCCTGCTGCTGCAGCTGCTGCTGCTTCTGTGCATCACTATGGCTCTATTTCTACAGCAACAGCAGGAGCAGCAAGAGCAGCAGCATCTGGCATTGCAGCAGCAGCAGCAGGCATAACAGCAGCAGACGTAGGAGCAGTAACAGAAGCAGCAAGAGCAGCAGCAAAGGCAGCAGCAGCAACACTAGCTGCAGCAGCAGCAACAAACGCGGCCTCGAAAACCCCCAGAACTCTTAAACTCTCACTTCAGATCCTAAACCCTAAACCCTAAACCCTAAACCTCACTAGGGCCTTAGTGAGGTAATTACAACAAATGAAACGCCAACAAAAACCTAGGGTTTAGGGTTTAGGGTTCGGCATCTAGGGTTTAGGGTTTGGAGCTGCTGCTGCTGCCCCAGGGCCTGCTAAACCCTAAGCTAGGCCTGACACCTACCCCCAGAAGCAGCAAAACCCTAAACCCTAAACCCTAGGACCTAAACCCTAAACCCTAAACCCCGGAGAGGCTGCACGTAGTGCAGCGGTTTGAGGTGTAAATACACCTGAGGACACGCAGCAATGCCCAAAGGCAAGGACAAAAGGCTAGGGTTTAGGGTTTAGGGCCAGCTAGCTAGCTAGCTAGCTAGCTAGCTGACTTGGCTAGCCCCTGCTGGTTAGCTTTCAGATTGTTTACTGCAGCAGCCCGTCCGCTGCTCTCTGCCACCCGGCTAGCTACTTGCTAGCCCACTCGCTGGCTGGCCAGCTAGCTGCTAGCTAACTGCTAACTAGCTAGCTGGCTAGCTAGCTGGCCAGCTAGCTAGCTGGCTAGCTAGCTGGCTAGCTAGCTAGCTGGGCCCGCCTGGCTAATCCTCTGAAATGCGCCAGGCAGCTAGCTACCTACCTAGCTAGCTACCTACCTAGCCAGCCAGCTAGCTAGCCACTTAGCTACCTAGCCGCCTACCCAGCCAGCTAGCTAGCTAGCTAGCTAGCCAACCAGCTAGCTAGCCAACTAGCTTGCTAACCAGCTAGCCACCTGGTGCACAGGCAGGCCCCGCTGCCCCGCACTCCACCTCTCCACCAACTTTATCTCCACGCCAGCTAGCCAGCAACTTTGTCCTCTAGCTAGCTAGCTAGCTAGCTGGCCAGCTAGCTGGCTAGCTAGCTGGCTGATTAGCTAGCTGGCCAGGAAGCCACCAAGCCAGCTTTCTGGCTGGTGGCGTTGCTCTTTGCCTGGGCAGCTAGCTAGCTAGCCAGCTAGCTAGCCATTGTGTCGCCAGCTAGCTCGCTGCCCAGCGCGCCAACTAGCCCGCCGCCCAGCTAGCTAGCCAGCTGGCTAGCTAGCTAGTCAGCTCGCTAGCTCGCTCGCTCGCTGGCTAGCTAGCTAGCTAGCTAGCTAGCTAGCCAGCCAGCCAGACAGC
>NW_013545183.1:0-1020 GCF_000499545.2 Eimeria tenella
AACCGCCCCCCTGCTGCTGCTGCTGCTGCTGCTGCTCCTCCAGGCACGCCGAGTGCATGCAGTCCACCCAGTAGTACGGCGGCGGGGGGAAGCCGCTGATGAAACCCTCCGAGCTCCCGGACTCCATCTCCCAAACCCTAAACCCTAAACCCTAAACCCTAGACTCGAACTAGTCGGAAGGGGCCCCCCAGGGCCCCAGGAGTCCCCTAGAAGCGCAGCAAAACTACTAGCATCAGCAGCAAATTCAAAAAATGAAAGTTTTTGTCCAGCCGCGGGAAGCGGCAGGTGCTGCGGTGTACGTACACTCTACAGCAGCAGCACCAGCAGCAGCAGCAGCAGCAGCAGTGGTGGCGGCGCGAGCAACGCCAGTCGCATGCACGGAGGGCACCCGCGGCTGGAATATCTTTTCCAAATGTTTTATTTATTTATTTTTAAACTTTAAATCCATTTAAACAATACGGAGAGCCGCGAAGACTGCTTGAGCTGCGAAGTCCCGGGGGCCCCCCTGTGGGGCTCAGGGGGGCCCCTGCAGATTGGGGGCCCCTAAGTGGGTCTGGGGGGCCCCAGGGGCCCTCATTTTGGGAACTTTTGGTTTGCTGCTGCGGGTACTTTTGCTGCTGTTTGTTTGCAGCCATTTCGGTGCAAGACAGGAGGCTTGGAGGCCATGGCTGGCTGCTGCTGCGAGCTGCTGCAGCAAGAACTGGCTAGCTAGGGGCGCCCAGCTAGCTACAGGCAGCTAGCTAGCCAAAGACAGCTAGCGAAATAAAGCCAGCTAGCGAAACAGACGCAGCTCGCTAGCTACAAGCAGGCAGCTAGATAAAAGCTGCTAGCTAGCTAGCTAGCTAGCTACAGGCAGCTAGCTAACTAGGGGTTGCTAGCTAGCTACAGGCAGCTAGCTAGCTGCAGGCAAACAGACAGAGGCTCCTGGCCAGAGGATGAGCGCGAGGGCCCAAAAGGTATCGCTAGCCAGCTAGCTAGCTGCTTCTCAGGCAGCTAGCTAGCCGCTAGCTGGCTGCTGGG
>NW_013545184.1:0-1239 GCF_000499545.2 Eimeria tenella
TCCCTCTTTCTGGTGCTGCTGCTGCTAGCCGCTGCTGCTGCTGCTGCTGCTGCTGCTGATTGCTGCTTGCAGTTTGCCTGCTTTTGACTGCTGCAGGCCATGCAGTTCGACCATTTGTCTCTCGGGGCCGTGAGGGAATCACTGCTGAGGTGAGCCTCCCAAACCCTAAACCCTAAACCCTAAACCCTAAATGTGGCGTTCGAAGCCCTAGACCCTAGTCTCTTCCTCCTTAACTCTTTCATCACCCCCATACGAGTTGCTGCTTCTGCTGCTGCTGCTTGTTGCTTCTTGTTGCTGCTTTTGTCTGCCTCCTTCGCTGCTGCACCTTCCCCTTACCTCTACTTTGGCTGCGAGAGACAAACTCCATTTGCTGCTGCTGCTGCTTTCTCTTTTATTTGCTGCTGCTAGTATCTTTTTCCCTGGCTGCGAGAGATAAAACTCTGTTTGCTGCTAGTTTCTTTTTATTTGCTGCTGCTTGCATCTTTTCCCCTGGGCTCTTCCTGCTGCTCGCATGCATGCCTGCCTTGTGTGTGCTCGTTCTCCCCGCATTTGCTGCTGCTACTGCTGCTGCTGCTGCTACTGCTGCTGCTGCTACTGCTGCTGCCGCTGCTGCTGCTGCTGGCTAGTCTGGCTCGGCCTGCTGCTTCTGTTTGTGCTGCAGGGGCTGCAACGTGTTTGTACACTGCGAGAAGGGCATATCGCGTTCTGTGGCAGTTTGCATGGTGAGTTGCAGCAGCAGCTTTTAATTTATTTGTTTTTTGTTTTTCTTTGTGTTTTTTGCTTCTTTTAACCCTTTTTTTCATTTCTTTGGCTTCATTGCTGCTTGCTGCAGGCCTATTTAATCATTTATGAAGGCCACACTTTCCGTTCTTCTTACTTGGCAGTTCGCCGCAACCGCCCCATAGCTAGACCCAACGTGGGCTTCATTCAGCAGCTGCTGGAGCTGGAGGCCCGCATGGGGGCCCCCGGGGGCCCCCGAGGGTCCAGTCGGAGGGGCCCCCAGCAGCCAGCAGCCAGTGCCTTTGCCCGCGGCCAGCGGGAGGCCCCCAAGCAAGCCAGGCAGCGCGAAGCAGCTGCTGCTGCGCAGGCCAGGGGCCCCCAAGGGGGGCCCCCCGACACCCGCAGCGCAGCTGGTGCAGCCCCCAGCAGGTGCGCGCACCCCAGGAGGCCCCCCGAGAGGCCCCGCGGTATACCATGGCTGGGTACTGTCGCCCAGAACTGGCTGGGGGGGGGCCCCAA
>NW_013545185.1:0-1617 GCF_000499545.2 Eimeria tenella
CGGCGGCAGCAGCAGCAGCAGCAAAGGCAGCAGCAGCAGCAACTGCTGCAACACACGCCGCTCCCACATTTGCCGAGGGCAGTGCAGCCGACCCAAAACCCAGCCACCAGCTGCTGGGGAACATGACGAAACCCCCTGCTGCTGCTGCTGCTGGGAAACATATTTCGGCTCTCCTGCTGCTGCTGCTGCTGCTGCTGCTGCTGCTGCTGTGCTGCCAGACAAAGGAAGATGCCGCGAACGGGGCGAAGGACTGCGAGGGGAAAGAGGCAAGCTGAAGAAGCTGCTGCTGGGAGGGTGGAGGCAAAGGCCACCCTCTAGCAAACGCGTCGTCATCCTGCCGCTGCTGCTGCTGCTGCCGCTGCTGCTGCTGCTGGTGCTGCTCCTGCTCCTGCTGCTGACGGCATGGAGAGATCAGGCTAAGACAGGGACAGGAAAGAAGCAGGAGCTGACGAAGACAGAACTGCCGCTGAAGGATCGAGTGCCTCGGGAAGAAGAAGATAAAGAAGAAGTGAAAAGAGGAATCGGGCGTGGACAAAGACCTAAATCGCAGCAGCTGCTGCTGCTGCTGCTGCTGAACTGCGTGGAGGAAGCTTCCCGACTCAAGACAGAACTGCCGGGAATATGAAAAAGGCCGCAGAGGGAGAAGAGAGTTGGAACGGAACAACGGTGAATTCAAGGAGCCGGAGAGCGGCGGGCAGCGCCACCGAGCGACGGGCTGACAGTGTTTAGGAGCTTTTTATTTCAAAAAACAAAAGGAATTGTTCCACAGAATTCTCTGTTTTCTTTCTAAATCGCATGCAAACTTTGGTTTTGCAGGTCGCGCCGCGCGTGTCTCAGGTGTACCTGCAGCTTTCTCAGCCGCCAGTGCAGTCCGACCACTGGCGCCGCGAGGCCGATCCTGCCTTAAAATGGAGCTTTTTTCCCCGCTGTCTTCTTGAACTAACTAAAATATAATGCCTTTGGCATGGAAAAACACAAAAAGCTGAAAGATCGCGTCGAAAACGCCCAATTTTTGGGGTTTTCCCCCTCTGTTCAGGTTTCCGTTTCTGATCGCCGCGCCAGACGCAACGGCTAGCTGAGCCATCGACACTCTCTTCGCCCGCCAGATCCTCTTTCTTCGGATCAGCCCCAAATAATTAAAAAAGACTTCTAAAGGCATTCTAATTCAAAAAGGAAACACACATTAAGCTGGCGGAAAACCGCGAATTCCATTCAGGTGTCGGCGCGAGCGCCACTCGATCCGGGGGGAAGGACCACTGGAGGAAACGCCCCACCAGCGCGTTTGCAATTCACGTTTGTCAATGACACAATAATGCCATTTGAATTTTGTTTTAAGACATTACTTGCAGCGGCAAAAGGAGCGCCTACGGCCCGCCCTCACACCCGCGCAGCGCCCCGACATTTGACTGGGGCGGCCCCCCATCCTACAGCCCGGAGCATACACCCTAAACTCTAAACCCTAAACCCTAAACCCTAGAACACCACCGCACCGCTGAAAGCAGCAAGAAAAGCTACCCACTTCTAAGCAGGGTGCCTCGCTGCACATCTCGTGAACACGCCCGCTGCTGTTGCTGTTGCTGCTGCAGCAGCTGCAGCAGCTGCTGCCGCTGGCGAGGT
>NW_013545186.1:0-1430 GCF_000499545.2 Eimeria tenella
ATGCATGCATGCATGCATGCATGCATGCATGCATGCATGCATGCATGCATGCATGCATGCGCATGCATGCATGCATGCAGCAGATAACAAGCAGCCAGCGCCTGCAGCCAGCTGCAGCAGCAGCCTGGAGTTGCGCGTCAAGCACACCTCAAATTCGCTGCTCGCATGCAGTCCCACAGACATGCGTGCATGCATGCATGCATGCATGCAGCAACACTTGCATGCATGCATGCATGCATGCATGCATGCATGCGCATGCATGCAATTGTGCTGTGCAGGAGCATGAAGAAGGCGACCCTTTTTACGAGGAGCTGCGGACAGAAGTTTCCGAAGAAGTTGCCAAGATCGCAACTCCTGATAAAGTGACTGTTATTCCTGTGAGCCAAACCCTAAACCCTAGCTAAACCCCAGACCCTAGCTAAACCCCAAACCCAAGCTAAACCCTAAACCCTAGCTAAACACTAAACCCTGGCTGCAAACCCTAGCGGCTTCTACTGACGCTTGCTGCTGCTGCTGCTGCTGCTGCTACTGATGGGTTTTGCTGCTGCTGCGCTTCTGGGGTGTCTGCAGAGACACCCGCAAGGAGTGGTTTGCATTAAATTTAAACAGCCAGAAGATGCAGCAGCAGTTATTGAGGCAAGAGCTGCAGCAAAACATTTTTGTCATTTCTTTTAATTCTTTTTTAATTATAACTCTTTGTTTATTTAATCTTGTTGCAAACACTGTTTTGCTTTTTAGTGCTCACTTCTGGTTTTCTTCTGCCTACTGTGCTGCCTGTTTGATGCGGCTGCTGGCGTGCTGCTGCAGATGTGCTGTTTGCTGCTGCTGCTGCTGCTGCTGCTGCTGCTGCTAGCTACTGCTGCAGCCCTCGCTTTGCTGGCTGCTGCTGCGGTCCGGAATTTGCCCGCAGCTGTTGTTTCCGGCACTCCAGGTCGCTGCTGCAGCGGGGCCTTGCTGCTGCTGCCGCTGCTGCTGCTGCTGCTGCTGCTGCAGCGCCGCCCGCTGGCTGTGTCTTGTGTCTGCTGCTGCTGCTTCCAGAAAATGAAAGGCCGCGTCTTCGATGGGAGGACTGTAGAAGCTTTTTTCTTTGACGGGGCCACTGACTTCAGGGCCAGCTGTTTGCCCTCTCGGGCCAAACAGGTGATTAGGGTTTAGGGTTTAGGGTTTAGGGTTTAGGGTTTGGGTCTTTCTGGGGATGGCTGTCAGTTGGTTGCGGATTGCAGCAAGACCCACCCAGTGTCTCTTCAAGTGCTTTTTGCTGCTGTTGCTGCACGGAGCAAAGTCCCTTCAAACCCTAAACCCTAAACCCTAAACCCTAGATCCTGCACAGCAGCTCTGCTGCTGGAGACTCGTTGCTGCTTGGGGCCTCACCGCCTCCATGAACCTCGCATACTTCAAGCCATTCCCGTTTTGCCTTTTGCTGCTGCAGC
>NW_013545187.1:0-2718 GCF_000499545.2 Eimeria tenella
CAAAAGGCTGCTGCTGGTGCTGAGCTGCTGCTGCAGCTGCTGCTGCTGCTGCTGAACTGCTGCTGCTGTTCGAGTAGCTTCTTGTAAGAAGCCTATGTGCTGCACAGTGCTTGCATGCAGCTGTTCAGTTTGTTTCCTTTTAAAAGAGACAAAGAAACCCCAAAATCCAAAACAGAGGCGAAGCGGGCTAGGGGGGCCCAGAGGACTCGCATGCAGCAGCAGCAGCAGCAGCAGCAGCAGGGGCAGCAGCAGCAGCAAGCACCTTCCTCAGAGCAGCCAACAAGCCGGCGGGGACTGGCACATGTAGTCTCCTTGAAGGGGAATGAGGCTCCCTGCCGTTTGGGGCTGCTGCTGCGCTGCTAGCTGCTGCTTCAGCAGCTGCTGCTGCAGCTGCTGCTGCAGCGAAGTCCCCCAGGAAGTGCAGCAGAAGCTCCGGATGAGGAAAAATCGAGTGAATGCGCAGCAGCAGATCCGAAACCTGCAACAGCAGCAGCAGCAGCAGCAGCAGGATTCGTTGAAGTGTGAGTGCAGCATTTTAAGTCCCCTAAAAAAAAACAAAAGGGTCCATTTGCCTCACTGCAGTCTCCTCAATAAAGGGCCCCCACTGCAGCAAAGCTGTCCCCAGGGCCCTTAGAGAGGCCTGGGCCAGCACGCAGCTGCTGCTGCTCTCCAGAACGTCCCTTAGGAATCTGCTGCTGCTGCAGCTGCTGCTGCAGTTCCTGCTGCTGCTGCTGCTCCGGCGGATCCGGATGCGCCGTGTCGCACCGCTGCTGCAGCAGCAGCAACAACAGCGTGCCGTCTGCAGCACAACAGCTGACTGACCCCTTCTTTCCTGCTGCTGCTGCTGCTGCTGCTGCTGCTGAAGCTGGGGAGGCGTGACTGCAGGCAAAAAACAATTGCTCAAGTAACGAAAGGCCCCCAAAAGGGCCCCCTCAACGCTTTTCCAGGCCAGCCTTCTCAGACGCTGCAAGGCCTCGGGAGTCAGCAGGGGGGCCCCCAAGGGGGCCCCCTCTGGCGCAGCAGCAGCCGCAGGGGCCCCGGGGGCCCCCAGGGCCTTTGGGTGTGGGGCCGCGACGGCATCTGCAGCAAAGCAGCAGCGCAGCAGGGGCCCCTCACCCGCGAATGCTTACCCTCTTGGGCCCCCAGTCGCAGGCTGCAGGTAAAGGGGGCCCCCAAAGGGGGCCCCTGCAGCAGATGGGCCTACCTGACATGAGCTGGAGCCAGCCAAAAAGGGCCCTCACGAGTCTTGGCAGCAGCAGCACAACCGCAAGGGGAGCTGCTGCTACCTCAGCAGCAGAGGGGGCCCCCGGGGGCCCTCCTGCTGCTGCCCTGGGGATGGCCAAGGAGGCCCCTGGGGGCCCCCCGCTGGCCCGGGGGCCCCCCTGCGCGGACTGCCCCACAGAAAAGGGTACAGGGGGGGCCTCTGTCCCCAGAAGAACTGCAACATGTTCAAAGACAACCCTGAGAAAAAGGGCCCCAAGACAGTCTAGCAACCCTGAACCCTAAACCCTAAACCCTAAGCCCTAAACCCTAAGCCATGGTGGCCTTTTGCGCAGCGCCCCAGATCGCCCCGCATGCGCCAGTAACCCCAAACCCTAAAACCTAAGCCCTAAGCCCTAACCCCTAAACCCTAACCCCTAAACCCTAAACCCTAAGCCCTAAACTCTAAACCCTAAACCCTAGCCCTGAAGGCACCCGTAGATCTCGAGGGCGCATTGCGCGCTGCCCAGCCAAACCCTGAGGCGGAGGCCCTCCTGGTGCTCAGGGGGGCCCCCCTGCTTTCTTAAGGGGCCCCCGGGGGGCCCCCCCCCCCTCTTGGGGAACTGTGGGGCCCCCAGGGCCTTGACGAGGGCCCTGAGAACGCTCCATGAGGCGGCGGGGCCCTTCAGCAGCAAACAGCAGCAGCAAGCAGGCAGCCTGGGAAGGCTTGAGGGGCCCCTGGGGCTGCAAAACGCTAAATTAGGGTTTAGGGTTTGCGGCTAGGGTTTACCGGTACTGAGGCGCAGCAAGGGATGTAAGCAGACGCCAGGTGGGACAAACTCAAAAACAAAGACAGAGACTGCCTCAGGAGGCCCCTTTGGGCCCCAAGAAGCCTCATGCACAGTTGCTGCTGCTGCTGCTGCTGCTGCAGTTGTTCTCGCTGCTGCGGCTGTTCTTGCTGCTGCTGCTGCATCTGCAGCAGCTCCAGAAGCAGCTTCTTCCTATGGGGCCCCAAAAACAAGTCCAGAGGGAGGGGCAAAAGCTCATAAACAGCAGCAACGTCAAAACCCCGCAGCAGCTGCTGCAGGGCCTCAGCGGGGCGGCGGAAGGGGGCCCACTGCAGCAGCACTTTGACGAGTGCTGCGAAGTACTCTTGAATGGCCATCAGCAGCAGATCCTTCGCGGGCAGCAGCAGCAGCTGCTGCAGCTGCTGCTGCTGCTGCTGCTGCTGCTGCCGAGCGCGCTTCACCCTGCTGCTGCCAGCAGCAGCCGCTGCTGCAGCCGGTGCAGCCTCAGCTGGGGGGCCCCTTGGGGGGGCCCCCTCAAGCCCGAGGGCCCCCCGGCCCCCTGGGACAGAGCGCAGCAGAGCAGCAAGCTGCAGCGCAGCAGCCATAGAGGCGAGGCCCCAGCCTTCGGGTCTGGGGGCCCCCAGGGGCCCCTCCAGCAGCCGCCGGAACCTTGCCTGCAGGCCTGCTGCTGCTGCTGCTGCTGCTGCTGCTGCGGATGCTGCTGCTGCTG
>NW_013545188.1:0-1532 GCF_000499545.2 Eimeria tenella
AAAACACCCCCGGGGGGCCCCCACCCCCAGCCTTGCTGCAGCAGGCACAAGCAACAACACACACAGCAACAGCGCAGCAGCAGCGCAGCAGCAGCGCAGCAGCAGCACTGGGTCCCCCAGGGGCCCCAGGGGCCCCCACATCCTGGGGGCCCCCGGGGGCCCCCAAAGACTGAGGGCCTCTGGGGCCTCCCAAAGACTGGGAACCCCAGGGGCCCCCAAAGCTGGGGGCCCCTCTTGGCGGAGCGCCTGTGGGGCCCCCCTGGTCCCTGGGGGGCCCCTTGCTGCTGCTGCGCTGCTGCTGCGCTGCTGCTGCTCTCCCTGAGGTTTTAAGAACTTCCACAGCATCAGCAGCTCCCAACAATCGCAGCTTATCTTTGGGGGCCCCTTCCTTGGGGGGCCCTCTGGGGGCCCCGGGGGCCTCTGGGGGCCTCCAGGGGCCCCCAGGGGCCCCTGGGGGCCCCCAAGGAGGCCCAGAGGTGCAGCTAAAGGCATTTATCGAGGGTACTATTACGGGGGCCCAATATAATTCATTTAGGGGCCCCCAAAAAGGCACTTGTACCATTTCAAGAGAGCCGCCCGAGGTGCCCCAGAGGCTTTTGGGGCCCTTTGGGGGCCCCCCGTGTGCCTCTGGGTGCCCTCGCGGGGCCCTCAGGGGCCCCTGGGGGTGCCTGGAGGCCCCCAGGGGCCTCCAAGGGCCCCCAGGGGGGCCCCCGGGGGCCCCTATTTGAGGGCCCCGGAAGGCTTTTGGGGAGCCTTTGTTATCCGTTTTGAACTTGTCTAGTCGCTTTATTTTTATCATTTGGGGGAAATCGGCGAAATTGTCTTTGGCGGTGGCGCGGGGGCGCAGCTAGGGTTTAGGGTTTAGGGTTTGGGGTTTGGGGCGGTGTGGCTGCGAGCAGCAGCTGCTGCTGCTCCTGCTGCTTTTGTTTGCAGCCGCAAACTCAGTTTTGTCCCTTTTCGATAAACCCTAAACCCTTTTTGTCTGTACTCAAAGAACTGCGCTTCGCTTGCTGTTCATTAGGGTTTAGGGTTTAGGGTTTAGGGTTTAGCTGCGTCTGCCGCAGGAAGAGGCGGGCAAGTCGCTATTGACAATAGACATATAAAAATAACCGAAGAAATAAAATACAAATAAATATGAATAAGTAAATAAATATAATAAAATATAAATAAATAAATAAATGTATAAATAAATGAATACACGATAAAGAGATAATCAACCCTCCATCCAGTCCTAAACAAAAAACAGAAACTTGCGGGTTCTCCGCATGCAGCATCTGCTGCTGCTGCTGCGCAGCAGGCCAGAGCTGCTGCTGCTGCTGCTGCTGCAGCAAAGCAGCGACTAAAGCCCTTTTGCTGTTATGGGCCCAAATACATACAGAGCAACAGGGGCCCCCCGGCCCCACCCTGGGGGCCCCGGAGACCCCCTTTGCTGCGCCCTCTTAGTCCCTGCTGTGCAAGCTCCCCACCAGCTAGCTGTGGCTAGCTACAGCTAGCTGCAGCTAGCTGTAGCTAGCTGCAGCTAGCTGTAGCTA
>NW_013545189.1:0-1955 GCF_000499545.2 Eimeria tenella
CTGTATTTGCTGCTGCAGCAGCAGCAGCTGCTGCTGCAGGAGCTGCAGCAGCAGCAGCAGCAGAAAAAGGCCAGCTTTTCAGGCGCCCCGCCCAAAGCCCATACCCAAGTAGGCAATTAAGATTTAATTTTAAATCCAAATGACATAAAATAAAATAAAATAAATAAAATAAAATAAAAATGAAATATTAAAGTTTTCTTTTTGCGCCTCAGAGACGTTTGCTGCAGCGCGCAGCTCCTTTAATCACAGAAGTGCCCAGAGGAGAAGTCCAGGTGCTGCTGCTGCTGCTGCTGTTGCTGCTGCTGCTGCTGCTGTGCTGCTGCTGCTGCTGCTACTTTGTACGTTGCTGCTGTTTAACGCACGTCTGCGTTTGCTTCTGCTGCAGCTGCTGCTGCTGCTTTCGTTGCTGCAGCAGCAGCTTGTGCCTCAAGTGCTGCTCAGTTGCACTGATCAGCCTTGAGGGTTTAGGGTTTAGGGTTTAGGGTTTAGGGTTTAATGCGTTCAGGGCACAGCTGTGTCTCTCTTTCGCGACCGAGATGGAGATGAGGCCTTCGAGTTTTTCTCTGTCGACGCCACTGGGTAGGAATTAGGGTTTGGGGTTTAGGGTTTAGGGTTTGGGGTTTAGGGTTTGGGGCATGCAGGGGTTTCGCCTGCTGCACAGAAGAGCCGCTAGCGCTTTTGTGTACCTCTCCCACTTCCTTGGCAGTAGAAATGACCTGTTCCGAGGGTTTAGGGTTTAGGGTTTAGGGTTTAGGGTTTGGGTTTTTGCGGCTGCTTCAGAAGGCCCTGCAAAGTGCCAGTTGCTGCTCTGCAGTGCCTCGGGCGGCGGCCATTACCCATGCTGCTTTAAACCGCTTTTTAGGGTTTGGAGTCTCGATTGAAGGTCTAGGGTTTAGGGTCTAGGGTTTAGAGGCTGGAGTCTAGTCTCTAGCTATGGCTACTTCTTAGTGCAACTTGAGCTACGCAGAGCTCGTTTGTGCACGTCTAGGGTTTAGGGTTTAGGGTTTAGGGTTTGAAGAGTCTAGGGTTTGAAGCCTAGGGTTTAGGGTCTTGCGTCTAGGGTTTAGGGTCTCAAGGAAAACGCTGTCCACGAGAAGTTGCGGCTTACAGACACGCTGTTGCTGCTGCTGTTGCTGCTGCTGCTGTTGCAGCTACTGCTGCTTTTCTTTTCTTTTGCTGCTCAAACTCGTTCTGCTGCTGCTGTAGCGGCAGCAGCAGGAGCAGCAGCAGCAGCAGGCTGCGGGCTGCTGCTGCGGGTTTTTGACAAAAGATATTAATTTCAAGTTGGAAATGATTCAAAGGAAACGAGGAGACCCAAATCAAACCCTAAACCCTAAACCCTAAACCCTAAACCCTATCCCCTAGCTGGGGAGATGTCCGTACACCCTAGGGGAATTACGCGGGTTTGCTCATTTTAGGGATTTTGTTTCATTAAATTAAATTAAATTAAATTAATCTTTTTAAAATAAATAAGTGCCGTTTAATTAATTTATTTGCAACTGAGGCTTTCAAACAATGTCTCCAAATGCATGCAGAGCCTCGGCTGGCCGCACGAAGTTGATCTGCTGCTGCTGCCGTTGCAGCAGCAGCAGCAGCAGCAGCTGCTGCTGCTGTTGCTGCTGCTCCTAGTTCCCATAGCTGCTCCACCCCAGTTCTTTCTGCCGCTGCTCTGGCAGCTGCAGTTGCATCTGCTGCTGCTGCTGCTGCTGCTGCTGCTGGTCTGCCTGCAGCACGGCGCGCAGCAGGCGGGCGAGGGGGAGAGCCCCCGAAGCCATTTGCTGCCGAATGCATGCATCGATTTCTGTGTTAACAAAAAGACCAGCAGCAACAAGTTGCTGCCGGAAAGTTTCTGCTGCAGTGCGAGCAGCAAGGAAGGAAGAGCAGAGGTGCAGCAGCTGGTGGCGCCGCGCTGCTGCTGCTGCTGCTGCTGCTGCAGCTTCGGGCCCCTCTCCGCG
>NW_013545190.1:0-1703 GCF_000499545.2 Eimeria tenella
CCTCAGGGGCCCCTGAGGGGCCCCTGAGGGGCCCCTAAGGGGGCTTCCGGCGGCCCCTTAAGGGTCCTAAGGGGCCCCTTAGGGGGCCCTTAAGGGTTCTTGAGGGGCCCCTTGGGGGCCCCTCAGGGGCTCTTCAGGGGCCCCTCAAGGGCCCCTCAGAGGCCCCTAGGCGTGGGGCCCGAGGAGGTTCGGGGGCCCCCTTGGGATTCTCTAGCCTTCGGGGGCCCCCTCGATATAAGGGGCCCCCTGGAGCCCCTTATATAAGGGGCCCCCTGCGGCCCCTGGGGGCCCCCAGCTGGGCCAGTTGCCTTCAGGGGCCCCTCTGAGAGGCCCCTCGGGGGCTTTGACAGCTCAAGAGGGGCCCCCATGGGTGCCCCAATAGGGGCCCCCATATGGGGCCCCATAGGGGCCCCCATAACCCCTGGAAAAGACCCCGAATGGGCCTCAAGGCCCATCCTGTGCGGGGCCCCTATGGGGCCCCCAGAAGGGGCCCCGCCTCTACAGAGGGGGCCCATTGCGGAAACCCCTGTGAGGCCCCCCTGGGGGCCCCTGTGGGGCCCCCTGTGGGGCCCCCCTGGAGGCCCCTGCGGGGGCCCCTGTAAGGGCCCCTGTGGGGCCCCTGTAGGGACCCTTGTGGGACTCCCTGTGGGGTCCCCTTTGGGGGCCCCTGTGGGGCCCTTTGGGAGCCCCTGGGGGGCCCCTTGGAGGCCCCTTGGGGGCCCTTTGGGGGCCCCTGGGGGGCCCTTTGGGGGCCCCTGGGGGGCCCTTTGGGGGCCCCTGGGGGGCCCCCTTGGTAAGAGTTTAGAGGAGGATAGTTTGTTTGCGTTTGAGTTTGTGTTTGCTTCTTGCTGCTGGGTTGTGCTGCAGTTGGGGCCCCTGGAGGTAAAAGGAAGAGCCGTCGAGCAGCAGCAGCAAAAAGACTGCAGCAGCTTTCGGCACGCGCCGCAGCACGCCGTCCGCGCACAGCAGCAGCAAACACTGCAGCAGCAGCAGCAGCAGCAGCACACGCTGCAGCAGCTGGTGCGGGGCGCCCGTCGCGCAGCAGCGGCAGCAGCGACACCAGCAGCAACCCGACCAGCAGCAGCAGCAGCAGCAGCGGCAGCAGCAGGCGCGCCCCACTAAGCCCAACCCTAAACCCCAAACCCTAAACCCTAAACCCTAAACCCTCACCTGCTGCGTGTCCAGCACCACTAGACCCGCAAGATTGCAAAGTGAGGGGCAGCTGCTGCGGTGTACAGACACCCAAGCCCCATGAAGGTCCATTTGTGCTGCTGCAGCACATCTGCTGAATGCATGCATTTTGGGGGGCCCCTGGGGGCCCCCCGGGGGCCCCCCCTTTTGCTTCCTCTTGCTGCTGCCAGTGCTGCTGCTGCTGGCTGCTGCTGCTGCTGCTGCTGAGGACTCCACGCCGCAGACTGACAGCGCGTACTGCTGCCACAGCTGAAACAGCGGCAGCAAGTCCTGCAGCCCTAGGCCACTTTGCTGCTGCTGCTGCGGCTGCAGCTGCTGCTGCTGCTGCTGCTGCTTGCGGCGACTTCTGCTGCTGCCGCTGCACCCGAAGTCTGCAGCAACATCGAAGAGGCCAAGGCGTTTCGCTTTGGTGCGGGAGAGCTTGAGCTGCTGCTGCCGCTTCTGCTGCTGCTGCTGCTGCTGCTGCCGCTTCTGCTGCTGCTTCCTGCTGTCGTCCAGGCGCAGCGCGCGCG
>NW_013545191.1:0-1096 GCF_000499545.2 Eimeria tenella
TAAACCCTAAACCCTAAACCCTAAACCCTAAACCCTAAACCCTAAACCCTAAAGCCTGAACCCTAAAGACCCTAAACCCTAAACCCTAAACATTGAACTCGTAAAGTCAAGGGTTTAGGGTTTCCAGTTTACAGTTTACGACTTAGGGTTCTAATGTACGCCAACAGTTGGGGCGTCGGCTGACACATGGGAGAACGCTGGGAGTATCTATCAGAGGCTTTAGACGTAATGAACAGACACAAGCAGGTAACTGCGGGATGCGATGCATCAACCAACGTCAGTGTTTTAAATGTAGATGGGAAAGCCGCTGTTAAGGTCATTGCACATTGCTTCTTCTCATGATATGTGAAAATGCTGCAACATAGAAATATTTTATTAGTATTTCACACACAAAAACTCACCTACTGCAAAGTCTTGTGATTATAGAAACGACGAATCGGTGCGCGCTAGACCCGCAAAGGCCAAACAGCTTGTGCATCTCCCCTTCGTCAGTGGGCTCACATCGTCACCTAAGCAGCATACCTGTGATATTTCACTACATCGTGTGAGCAATATAGCGAAGTGACGCCGAAACGTTGATGCAACAAATCAGGTATGCACTACCTCTATGTGCAAAAAAATATCGAATTTACCTCTGTGCAAACAAAACGCAGGTACACGGTGAAGAGCCTCAACCAGAGAACATGAAACATCGTGATCACTACAAGCAGCGGCAATCTCTTGAGGTCCTTGACCATCACCAGAAAATGAGAAATCCGCATGTTCCAACTCATAAATTAAAGTTCAATGAACCGCAGCAGCAAATATTTAAAAAGAAACTGATTCAAAAATGGGTGAATGACGATGTAAAAATCAGGACGTTTGCCCTATTCAAGGGGAATGATTAGACCCCAAGCTCCCTCGCAGTGATCCTATAACCCACACTAGCTTCAAACCACAATCGATCTTTTATTAATCTTCAGCATTGGTCTGCATGAAATATTCATCTAATTAGGGGGCTTGGTTGCTCAGCAACTTTAATGCGCAGTTTGATATTTCCAGTTTACGGCCACCACCGTTCTGGAACCGTGTTAAGCTATTCATGAAATTGCTCCGC
>NW_013545192.1:0-2522 GCF_000499545.2 Eimeria tenella
CAGTATCTTTGCTGCTGCGGTGTTATTGCTGCTGCTGCGCTGCTTGCTGCTGTTGCTCTCTGGTGGCTGCGGCGAGGGGCCCTTTGGGGAGATTCTTCAGAAATTGTTGCGCTGCTGCGGGGCATTACCTTCTTTTGGCAACACACTTCCAACATCTCGTGAGCCTCTAGGGTTTAGCGTTTAGGGTTTAGGGTTTAGGGTTTCGGGTTTTGGGTTTCGGGGCTTCAGGAGAGCACGGGGGCTCAAATGGTTGTTCTAGGGTTTAGGGTTTAGGGTTTAGGGTTTTAGGGTTTCGTGAGAGCACGTGAGCTCAAAGGGTCTCCGGCGGGCACAGGGAACATAGGGTTCAGGATTTAGGATTAGGAATTTAGGGTTTAGGGTTTAGGGTTTAGGGTTTAGGATTTGACTGAGAATTTCGCCAGCCCCACTGTGGCGCCCTGTCATGTCGTTGCTGCATGCTGTGCTGCTGCTTCCTCTATTGCTGCTGCTGCTACCTGCGCTTCTGCTGCTGCTGCTGCTGCTGCTGCAGTCCTTTGCTGCGGGGGACCCCTTCAGGGCCTTGGGCTGTTTTGGGGGTTTTTTCGATGGGCTTCCCGCTGCAGCAAATGCTGGAGTGTATGGACCGCGTGAGTGCCTTTTGCTGCTTCCTCTGCTGCAGTTTTCAAATCCAGTTTTATTTGTTTTCTCCCCTCTAGGGTTTAGGGTTTAGAATCTAGGATTCGGGTTATGGGGCCTAGGTCCAAGGGTTTACTGTTTAGGGTTTAGGGTTTGGGATTTGGGATTTAGGGTTCAGGGTTTGGGGTTTCGGGTTTAGGGTTTGGATTTTAGGGTTTAGGGTGTAGTTCCTCCGCATGCTGGGCCTGCCGCCCTGACTCTCTACTTGCTTAATGAAACGCGCTTTTGCTTTAAGGGTTTAGGTAATAGGGTTTAGGGTTTAGGGTTTAGGGTTCAGTGGGTTTTCGTCTTGCTGCTATAAGCCTGCTGCGTCTCCATGTGCTTGCTGCTGCTGTTGCTGCCGCTGCAGCGCAGCAGCTGGACCTCTGCTGCTCGCACGCAGCTAGCGTTTGCTGCTTTTTTCCCGCTGCTGCTGCTGCTGCTGGCCGTGGCTCTGGGGCTGCTGCTGCACTTGCTGCACGAGCAGGCAGCAGCAAAATACCAGAGAGATGCAAGAAAAACTGCTTTGGTGAAAGATGTTTACGCAAACCCTGAAGAAAACACCGCCGAAATAGGTAAACCCTAAACCCTAAACCCCAAACCCTGATTTAGACTCCCCAAACCCTGCGTGAAGCTTCTAAACCCTGCATTCCAGGCCAAAAAGAAAGTCCCCCCCGCACCCTAAACCCTAATCCCTAAAGCGTAAGGCCGCAAACCCTTAACCCTAAACTCTTAATTCAAGCATATAAACCCTAAACCCTAAACCCTAACTTTCTTGCTGAATTATCTTCCCCCCGGCTCAAGCCCAGCACGGCCACAGGGCTCTGCAGCTGGCCCTTATCCTTACGACTTGAGCACTAGGGTTCAGAGTTTGGTGTCCAGGGTTTAGGATTTAGGGTTTAGGGTTTAGGGTTTGCGCTGCAGCTGAAGCTATCCTGCGGGAGCGGGAACGTCTTCTGGCTGCAGTAGCCACGCCGAGAGGCAGCAAACCGCCAAGTCCGGAGCAAACACCCCGAACAGCAGCAGCAGCAGCAGTAGCAGCATCAGCAACAGGGACACCATCGGGGAGCAGAGAAGGGGCAGGAATGCAGCAGCAGCTTTCCCTGGGAAAAGCAGCGGCGCCAAATAAGCAGCAGCAGCAGCAGCAGCAGCAGCAGCAGCAGCAAGCAGCAGCAGCACAGCAATTCACCCGCGACCCTCAGCATGCTGCCTTACCTGCCCCCACAGCAGCTGCTGCAGCGCCGCGTACAGCAGCAGGCCAGGCTAATACGAAGCAGCAGCAGCAGCAAGGACAGCAGCAGCAGCAGCAGCAGTCACCGCAACAGCAAGGCTCGGCGCAGCAGCAGCAGCTGCAGCAGCAACTTGGGCAGCGCCACGCAGGAATAAAAGTCGTGCCGAAGGCAGCTAAGGAGGACTCCAAAGAAGAAAAGCCTGCTGCTGCTGCTGTTGCCTCGGTAATGGAGGAATTAGAGGAGCAGCAAAAGGCAGCAGCAGCAGCAGCAGAAGAAGCAGCAGCAGTAGCAGCAGAGAAAACGGGAAAGCGATGGACCAGGACGCAGTGGATTTTGGGCTCTTGGGCGATTCTGCACCATATTTTTGTCAACACAGTGTCAAAGTCTGCTGCTGCTGCTGCTGCTGTTGCTGCTGCTGCTGCTGCTTGCGCTTCTGCGTGGCTGAGTCATTTTGCAGCAACGATACAGTCAGTTCGAGCAGCAAGTGCTGCTGCAGCCGTTGCATCTGCTGCTGCCGCTTGTGCGCTTCGCTGCTGCTGCTGCTGCAGCAGCAGCAGGAAGTGTGGGGTGTGCGTGCTGCAGCACGCTGCTGTGGGCCTACTGCAGCCGCCAGGCCCCGCAGCAGCAGCCAGTGTA
>NW_013545193.1:0-1740 GCF_000499545.2 Eimeria tenella
TGCTGCACCCAAGGGCCCCTCTGCTGCTGCAGCAGCAGCAGCTGCTGCTGCTGCAGCAGCGCAGTGTACGTACAGCCCCCGGGGGCCTCGTACAGCCCAAAGACCCCCACGAGAAACCCTCCAGTGCACAAGTTCCAAATCTTGTACCTGAACCGCAAACCCTAAACCCTAAACCCTATACCCTAAACCCTAGGCAACAGGCTCCCAGTGCAACGCGGTGGGCTTTCTCAGCCTTATCTCAACGAAGCAGAAACGGACTCAAACGCCGAAAACACGACTTTAGGGTTTAGGGTTTAGGGTTTAAGGGTTTAGGGTTTACCCAACTGGGGTTTTTCGCGGGTCTAAGAAAAGACAATCTTCCATAGGAAGCCCCACAGAGATACACCGCAGCAGCCGCCAGGAAGGGGGGCCCCGGGGGCCCCTAGGGGGCCCCTCTTGGGGCTTCCCTGGGGGCCCCCTGGAGGCCCCCAAGGGGTGTGGGGCCCCCCCAAAGGGGCCGACGCAGAGGCGGTTAATTAGTTGCAGCTGCAGCAAAGCTCGCGAAACCCTAAACCCTAATGTGTCTGAAGCCGTAGGGATTTGTTGGCGACGCAGGGGGGCGGAGGGAGTGGCCGAGGGTTTAGGGTTTAGGGTTTAGGGTTTACGGGCTGCGGGTGGCGCTTCAGGTCTTGGGGAGAGTCCGAAACATAAATGGGGCCTCCGCTCAAAACCCTTGCAGCGCACTGGAGGTAAGAGTGCCACTGGCAAAGCGAGAGCATGTCCCAGTCTGAGCAGCAAGGGTCTAGGGTTTAGGGTTTAGGGTTTAGGGTTTGGGGTTTAGGGTTTGGTTTTAGGGGAGACTTCGAGCCGGCCGAACTTCCTTTTAGCAACCCATTTGCCTCTTAAACCCTTAGCTTCCAGCCTGATGGTGCACTCCCCTAAACCCTAAACCCTAAACCCTAAACCCTCACCGCAGCGCACAAAAGGCCCCACCCACAGCGCCGTCGTCGCGTTGGCCCAAATATGGGAGCAAACAGAAGCAGAGGTTTCTTCGCACTGAATAGGTGCAGCGCAGCACTCCAAACCCTAAACCCTAAACCCTAAACCCTCAGAAGCTTACCTACTGCAGCAGCTGCAAGCAGCAGCTGCAGCAGCAGTGCCAGCAGCAAAAGCAGAGTCATGAAGAAGCATCGGAAGAAGCAGTAAACCAGCAGCAGTAGCAGCAACCACAATGGCATCGGCAGCAGCGGCGGCAGCAGCAGCAGCACGAAATGCATGAGAAGCAGATGCACGAGCAACAGCAGCAGCAGCAACAGCATCTAAATAAGCAGCAGCAGTAGCATCTAGGAAAGCCGCAGCAGCAGCAGCAGCCCCCCCAAGCAGCAGCAGCCACAGAAGCAACAACAGCAGAATCCGCCCAACCACGGGCACCATCAGCACCAGCAGCAGCATCAGCAGCAACACCAGCACCAGCAGCAACAGCGGCAGCAGCAGCAGCAGCAGCAGGCTTGCATTTGGGGCTTTGTGGTCATCTGAAGTTCTGCTGATTATGAAATGCTTTTGCTGCCAGACACAGGGGCCCCAGCAGCCCATGCAGGTCATTGCTGCTGTACATATACCGCAGGCCTCCGCAGCAGCAGCATGAGTCCCCCCTGCTGCTGCTGCTGCTGCTGCTGCTGGGGTCGCTGCTGCTGCTGTTGCGGCTGCTGCCGGGACTGCTGCTGCGGTAGCTGCTGCTGACGCCGCCGCAGGCGTCGACTC
>NW_013545194.1:0-1694 GCF_000499545.2 Eimeria tenella
GCCCTAGGGGCCCCCGGGCCCCTGCAGGGGTTGGCTGGGGGTGTCAGCGGGCCCTGTGGCCCTCTAAAAGAGACCTCTTAGGGTCTCAGTGCATTTAAATGACTAATGGAAAATGAAAAAAGAAAAAATGGAGAAAAATGATCCAAAATATGTAGTGAAACGGACCCCGGCTGGTGGGCCCCCCGGATGGCGGTGGCGCTGGGGTGTACGTACACGTGAGCTCGCGCAGTAGGAAGGGCGAAGTTTAAGTTTATTCCAGATAAATGCATGCAGAAATATATATTTATTTATTGGTTTTTAAGTTTATCGTTTAGTTTTTGCATGCAGACAACCAGATAGGCTCAACAGGGCTTCGGGGGCCCTCCGGAGGTGTTTGTGGCTGACCTGCGGCGCCTTCTTTCCCTTTGTCTATTTCCCAACTTCTTTGAACGAATTTTATTCTTTTAAAGTCTTTAATTATTCTATTTTAGTCTTTAACGGTCCGGCGTAGGCGCTGCAGCTGTCCGTACACCCGAGTTGCCCAGACACCCAGCTGCCTATACACCCCAGATGCACAGACACGCACGCGCCCGGCTGTACGTACACTCCAATAACCTCGAAGGGGCCCCTCTGCGCCCCAGGGGCCCCAGCGGGGGCCCCTGGAAGCTTTAGTGGTTGGCTAGGGGACCCCCCTGGGCCCTCAAGAGGGGTCTGGGGGCCCCTACCTGCACACCCGAGGTGTGGGGCCCCCAGCAGCGATAGACGGGAAGCAAAAGGCCCCTGCATGAATGATCTTGAGGGTTTTATTTTTTTAATTGGGTTTAAATGCATTTCTTTCATTCTTCTTAATCCATTGTCGTAATATCTAATTAGTCAGTTTAAATGCATTTCTTTCGCTCTTTTGTAATCCATTAAGGGCCCCCCTCAGGACCCTAATGGGGGTCCCCTTCTCAGTACCCTAAAGGGGGCCCCCTGGTTTTTGTTTGCTTATGATGGTTTGTCTCTTTGCTGCTTTTGCTGCCCAGGAATGCTTAGAGCTTGGGGTTTAGTGTTTTACTGTTCTAGGTTTAGGGTTTAGGGTTTGTGCTAAGGGTTGGGGCTGATGCGTCCGGACGGGGTGCTAGGGTTTACGCCTTTAAGCTAGGGTTTAGGGTTTGAGTGTTGGGAATAGGATTAGGGTTTAGGGTTTGCTGCACGAGGGCTTCTAGCGAACATTTCTAGGGTTTAGGGTTTGGGATTTTCGCTCTCTGCACCTCACAACGAAAAGGAGGCGCAGCTTAAGAAAAAGAGAAATGAGGGCCTCCAAACCCTTAGCCCTGTAGTGGGGGCCCCCAAGGGGAGGCCCCCCAGGGGGCCCCCAAGGGGGCCCCCAAGGGGGCCCCCAAGGGGGCCCCAGAAAAGGGCCCCCGTATGTATACAAGGGACACTTTAAAGAATCTGGGATTTATCCATATTTCTTCATTGCTTTTTAAATAGTTAATATCTTTTGTTGCCGGAAATTCATTTACTGACCTGCCTGGCTAGCTGGCTAGCTCTCCAGCTAGCTAGCTAGCCAGCTAGCTACCTATGTGGCTAGCTAGCTCGCTAGCTAGCTGGCTGGCTGGCCATTTACCCAGCCGCCTTGCTCTCTAGCCGGAGCCAGCTGGGTAGCTAGCCAGCTAGCTAGCTGGCTACCAGCTAGCTGGCTGGCTGGCTAGCCGGACGGGGAAACCCCA
>NW_013545195.1:0-1211 GCF_000499545.2 Eimeria tenella
GGCGGCTGCTGCGGCGGGGCCTCAGAGGCGCGTTTGTGCTGCAGCTGCTGCAGCAGCAGCTGCAGCAGGAGATGCGCAGCAAGCGCGTCGACAGCGCAGCGCAGCAGGTCGCGGACGCAGCAGCAGCAACTGCAGCAGCAGTGGAGAAGCCCGAAGAGCTGCAGCGGCTCGCAGCAGCAGCAGCTGCTGCTGCTGCTGCGCCTGCAGCAGCAGAGGCAAGAGATGCTGTGCCCGCGCTGCCGCAGCTGCTGCGAGGCCTCAAGAAGCTGCTGCACTTCTGCTTCGTGTCGCTGCGGAAGCTGGTTTTTGCTGAAGCAGCTGGGGGGCCCCCCGAGGGCCCCCGCAGCAGCTTAGAGGCCCCTCAGGGGGGCCCCCCAAGGGGGCCCCCGGGGGCCCCCCCAGAGGGGCCCACTGAAGAAGACAGAGCTGCGCAGGCCTGCGCAACATTTGTGGAAACCCTGTTCCTGCTGCTGCTGCAGACGGAGGAGCTGCTGCAGCCGCTGCTGCTGCTGCAGCAAAGCAGCAAATTCCTGGATATCATTCCTGCCGTGGTCGCCCTGTGGCTAGATCCTCCCCCAGCAACAGCAGCAGCAGCAGCAGCTGCAGCAGCAGCAAGCGCGCCAGAGTCGAGGCAGGGCAGTGCTGCGAACAGCCAGACGTCCCTGCTGCGGCCTGTCCCGCCGTCGGGGCAGCAGCAGCAGCAGCAGCAGCAGCAGCAGCAGTCATTGTATGAAATATATATGAAGGCGAGCCCGGAGACTGCCGAGTGTCTGCTGCTTGTTGCGCAGCGAATTCTCAGTAATTCGAAGCCCTAGTTTGTCCTAAACCCTAAACCCTAGACCCTAGCTAAACGCTAAACCCTAGCAAAAATCTAAACCTAAGGCTCGACTAACCCTAAACCCTAAACCCTAGAAATCCCGGACCCGAGAAAGCCAACAGCTAATGGCTTGAAGAAGTTGGAAGTGCTTAGCTAGCTGCATTTATAGAACTCGCAGCTTAGGGTTTAGGGTTCAGGTTTTAGGGTCTAGGGTTTAGGGTTTAGGGTTTGTCCGCAGAGTCTATTGTAGACGCAGTCCGGGATGCCTCAGGGCCACTTGTTTCGAAGCGCCTGACTCTTAAAGCAGCTGGGGATGCCCTGAAGCGCATCAATTCTGCTGCTGCTTCTGCTGCTGCTGCTGCTGCTGCTGCTGCTGCTGCTGCTGCTGCTGCTG
>NW_013545196.1:0-8114 GCF_000499545.2 Eimeria tenella
CAGCTCGTGCTGCTGGGTACAATGTGGCTAACTTTCATCAAGTTGGGGGCCCCCGGGGGCCCCCTGTACCCTTGGCTAGCTGCTGCAGCACTTCTTGTCTATGGCTTTCTCATGCACATATGGGCCCGCGAGGGCCGTGCTGCTCTTTCCTTTGCAGAAGCATCTTCGTTAGCTCAGCTAGCCACAGCAGCCGCAGCAGCAGCAGGAGTGTCTCTGGCCCACAAGCACGGCTACCTGCCTTTCCCGGGGGCCCCCCCTGCCTCTCAGGGGGCCCTGGGGGCCCCCCCCGCCTCCGAGGTCCCCCTGGGGGCCCCCCTGGGGGCCCCCCTGGCTGCTGGGGGCCCCCCGGGGGCCCCTTCGGGGGCCCCTCAGGGGGCCCCCCAGGGGGCCCCCATGGGGGAGTGGGGAGGCGAAGTGGACGGGGGGGCCCTGCAGCTGCTGGGGGGCCTTTTAGTACCCTTATTGGTGCTCAGTTTTTTTGCTGCTGGGGCCCTGCGGCTGCGGAGGGGGCCCCCCCGTGTTGCTTATCTGCAGCTAGTTGTGGGGGGGTTTTTGTTTACCATAGGGTGCTTTTTGCTGCTGGGGGGCCCCCCAGCAGCAGCGGGCCAAGAGGAGCAGCAGTGGAGGCCCCTCCTGTGGCTGTGGGACTTTCTGCAGCAGCAGCAGCACCTCCAGCTGCTGCTGCTGCTGCTCCTCACCTCTGCAGCAGGCCTCCTCCTCGCCTTCGGCCTCGCCCGCATCACCAGCACCACCAACAGCAGCAGCAGCAGCAGCAGCGGCAGCAGCAGCAGCAGCAGCAGCAGCAGCAGCAGCGAGGAGGCTGCTGCTGCAGCGGGGCGGCTCTGCAGGCTGCGGAAAGTGTTCCATTTGCTGCTGGTGGGGAATGTGGCAATTGTGTCTTTGTGGGGATCTTTTTCTTTTTTAATTTTGTGTCTTGGAGTTCTTTTGTGGCTGCTGGCAGCAGCAGAAGTGCTGCGGCTCTCCGGTGTCTTCCCCCTCTTTTCCCGTGCTGCTGCTGCAGCATATGGGCCCTTTGTGGGGCCCCGAGACACCACTGGTCTGGTCCTCACGCCGCTGCTGCTGGTCCTCGGCGTTGCTGCTCCTTTGCTGCTGCCTGCTGCAGCAGCAGGGGCCCCCGGGGGCCCCCCGGCGCTCCTCGGCCTCGTCTTCGCCGGCTGCGGCGACGCTGCTGCTGCTGCTCTCGGCAGCTGCTGCAGCAGGGGGGCCCCCAGCAGCAGCAGCAAAACCAGCGCGGCCCCTCAAGCCAGCCCCGGCAGCCCTGCTGCTGCCTCCAAGGGCCCCCACGGGGCCCCTGACAGCAGCACCAGCAGCAGCACCAGCACCAGCAGCAGCGGAGGCCCCCAGGGGGCCCCCGAAAGCAACAGCACCAGCAGCAGCGGAGGCCCCGAGGGGGCCCCCAAAAGCAGCAGCAGTAGCGGAGGCCCCGAGGGGGCCCCCGAAAGCAACAGCAGCAGCAGCAGCAGCAGCAGCAGCAGGGGCCCCCTGGCAGCTGTTCGGGGGCTGCTGGCCCCTGAAAAGAGCTTCGCTGGTTTTGCAGGTTTTGTCTTTTGCAGTTTTGTTTGTGGAGGACTTCTTTTCAATTTGCTGCAAATGGTGCTCCTACACTTTTGTAAAGAATACTATTTAAATATATATAATATAACATATATATAATATACATGTATTATATATATGTATTACATGTATATAGTATATATATAGTATATATATATTCATATATATCTATCTACATATATATATATATATTATCTATATATAAGAATATTGTATGTAATATGCTTATAATATAAAAATCTATATATATGTATAATATATATTTATATTTATGTATGTTTATTTCTATAGATCTTATAAGAATACTTTTGGGACTTGAAGCTTTTGCTGCATTTAATGGCTGTTTGGGATTTGTTTACTTGTATATTTGTATATATATATATATGTATTCATATATATGTTTGTATAGTTTAAAAAATTATGTAAATATGTCTATATATATACATATATGTGTATATATGTACATATTTACACAGATGTATATGTATTTACGAGAATCTATTTAAACATATACATATATATATGTCTTTGAAATAATAATATACATATATATATATAGATATCTATATATATACCATGTATAATATATATGTATTATACGTATTATATATGTATAGTTTATATATATTATGTATATATATTATCTTTGTGTATATATCCTAATATACATCTATATATTTTAACATGCATATATTATATGTAATATATATCAATGTATATGCATATATATATTTATATATTATATAAATCATTACTCCTTAGTGCGAAGAATAAAATTAATTTCATCACTTGAAAAGACCTCGCCTTTTTTGATCATTGTCTCAGAATTTATTTTTAATTATATTTTCATCTTTTAATCTTTTTTTTCTTCTAATCTTTTTATCTTTTCCATTTTTTATTTTTCAGTCTTTTTTCCTTTTGCTGCTTTCTGCTGTTTGGTCTTTGTCTCAGAATTTGTTTTAATTACATTTTCATCTCTTTATTTTTTTATCTTTTAATCTTTAAATCTTTTTATTTTTTAATTTTTTTTCTGTTTGCTGCTGCTTGCTTTGCAGACCTCCAGTGTGAATGCTGCTGCCTTCGCCGTTGCTGTCTTCGCCGCCGGGCTTTTCGAGGTGAGCCGCAAGCAGCAGCAGCAGCAGCAGCGGCAGCAGCAGCAGCGGCAGCAAAACGGCTTAGCTGTAGCAGCTGCAGCAGCTGCGGCAGCAAAACGACTTAGCAGCAGCCGCTGCAGCAGCAGCAACATCTGCAGCAGCAGCAGCAACAGCTGCAGCAACAGCTGCAGCAACAGCTCAGTTGTGTGCTGCTTGTGCTGCTTCTCCTCTGCAGGCCAGCACGAGGGACATCGACAACTTCAACGTGGCCATGATTGGCTGCGTCTACTACCAGCTGGTGGCCGGCTTCATGGCCTAGTCCTGCAGCAGCAGCAGCTGCAGCAGCTGCTGCTGCAGCAGCCACTGCTGCACCGCACACAGCGCTACAGTAGCAGCTGCTGCAGCCGCAGCCGCTGAACTGCAGGAACAGCTGCTGGAGCAGCTGCTGGGCTGCTGCTGCAGCGGCTGGAGCAGCTGCTGAGCCGCTGCTCCAGCAGCTGCAGCAGCTGCTGAGCTGCTGCTGCAGCAGCAGCAGCAGCAGCTCCGCGCGCCGTCTACTGGAGAGCTCGCAAGGGATTCCGTGTCTTTTAAAATGTAGTCAGAGAGCCGCTTCGCCTTTGGCGTGCCTGTGCAGCCCCGCAGCGGCGGTTTATGTTTGAGGTGCTGCAGCAGCTGCTGCAGCAGCGGTTTGAAGTGCTGCAGCAGCTGCTGCAGCAGCTGTTTGCAGTGCTGCAGCAGCTGTATCCAGTGCTGCAGCAGCTGTATCCAGTGCTGCAGCAGCTGTATCCAGTGCTGCAGCAGCTGTTTCCAGTGCTGCAGCAGCTGTTTCCAGTGCTGCAGCAGCTGCTGCAGCAGCTTCTGCAGCAGCAGTTGCAGCAGCTTTTGGCTTCTTCAGTCCCAGCTGTAGCTTGGGAAGCTCCACTTGAATTTGAATTTGCGAAGCAGCAAACTGCGTCTTGGGCTCCACTTAAAGCCCTTTGGTTTCTTTCATTTTGAATCGGCAGCTGCAGCTTCTCAAAGCAGAGGCGGGCGGCTTGAACGGCAGACTAACTTTTGAATTTAAAAAGAAGTGATATATACAAGTGTATATATTAATATAAATATTTATATATTTATATAATTATATTGATAAATATAAATGTAAGTGCTTTCGCCTTTCGTCGAAGACCAGAAGCAGCAGAGGCAGCAGCCGCTGCAGCACGAAGTGCAAAAGTGCAGCTTTTTTTGCTTCCGGGGAAGCCAGCAGCAGCAGCTAATCCAGCAAAGGCTCTTCTCCACGAAGAGCCGAAGGAGTTTCCAAAATGAGAGGCAGCCGGTCACGCTTTTGCTGCACTTGGTAGCCGGAAATTCCCAAGACGAGCAGCAGAATCTGAATTTCAAGTTGCTGCAGCTGCAAGCGCCTCGCTGGCCAAGCTTCGCTCACCAGCATTGTGAAGTTCTCTATCGCGAAGTAGTCGAATTTAACTGAAGAGCATTTCGACAAAACATTTCTTTTCTTTCCGCGGCCCGCAGCAGCAGCAGCAAGCAGCAGCAGCAGCAACCGGCAGCGACAGCTCACCTGGGAGGTCGAAGAAGCCCACAGGCTGCAGATTCGGCAGATTTGGCAGATTCGAAGATAAAATATATTTTCATAAATTAAAAGCAGCAGTACCTCGAAAGGAGTGTCTACGACGAAGTCCTTTAACGCGAAACCGTACATAATTTGCACAACGCCGAGCCACGCGCAGACGCAAGAAGAAACGAAGTTTCTGTCCACAGCAGGAGGCAACGCCTTGTCCTGGATTAGTTTTAAATAAATAAAAAGAAATAAGAAGAAATTAATTGAAAGTTTCCGCCGCTGAAATGACGCAAACCTCGCGGTGTGCAACTTGCACGCTGAACAAGCAGGCGGCGCCCAGGGCCGCGGCGATCCAGTCTAATTCGACGAATTCGCCAATAAAATGCGCAAATAAATTTTGAAAAAGTTTATTTTTAAATTAAAAATTCACAAATTAACTTCTGAACTGCCGCGCTAAGGCCAGTAAAGCCGGGGATCAGGCCGAGCACGCCGTAGCGCGAGCCGAAGATGAACGCCTGCGGGAGCTGATTGCCGAAATTTAAACTCCGTTTGCGCATTTATTACCGTCAGATTGTCTGAAATTTGGAATTTAAATTTTAAAAAAAGAGAAAATAATTCAGAATTGACCCCTCACAAGCGAGGATCAGCGAGAGGAAATAGGCAAAGAACACAATGACGCTCCTGCAGGCCCCTCTGTCTTTGTTTCTTGCTGCGCTTTCGCGGCAAACGAACTGACCAGGCTGAGCAGATCATGCATGAGAAAGAAAAGCAGCAGCAGCAGCAGCTGCAGCAGCAGCTGCAGCAGCACGGCGACGCACCGAAAGATGGCTGCAGCACCAGCGCCCCGACTGAAGCAAAGTTGAACAGAAGAGCGGCTTGCTGCTGCCTCCAATTCCACTCACTAAAAGCTGCCAGAAAAAAGCCCCCCGAGAGGGAAAGTCCAGTGGCCGGCCTTGAAGCAGCAAAATAAGAAATGGGAGCTGGAGTTGCTGCTGCTGTTGCTGCTGCAGCACGTACCCGGCGCCCGCGTTGATGAACGCAGCCAGAGAAAAGTAAAAGACCAACAAGCTCGAAGTCATTATAGCGAAGCTCCGCTCCCACTGGATTTGTAGGGCCTTTGTGCTGCCGCGTGGGCTGTTTACTGCTGGCTTACCGCGGGGCTGTTTGCAACAAACTGAATGAACATGAATTGCTGCTGCTGCTGCTGCTGCTGCGCGAAACTTACGGGAAAATAAAGATAGCCGCCGCCAAAAGCCACGCAAAAGGCAAGAAGAGAGTAGAAATAGGCTTTGTTGGTGAACTGGGGGCCTGTGTTGGTGCTGGGGGCCTCCTCAGCTTCCGCAGTTTCCGCAGATTCTTCTGCTGCTGCTGCTGCTGTTGCTGCTGCTGGCGGAGCCGGAGTTGAGAACATTTCCGCGTACGGCTCAATGGGCAGCCGCTGCTCCAGCTTGAGCAGCTCTTGGTAGAAAGCCGGAGTCAGCGGAAAGCCCTGGCTCCGCGCCGCCTCCACGCGCGCCCGCAGGCCGCTGGGACAGCTGCGTAGGCCCGAAACACAGAGGAATAACGAGAGAGCATGGAGGAGAAGAAAGAAACATAACTGCATTTTAGCCACGGGACCCGCAGAGCTTCAGAAAACAAAACAGGAAAGTGTCTGGGCTCTGCCGCAGCCCGGGCGTCGGGAGCTGCGGTGTAACTGCAGCGGCGCACCGCGTAAAAGGAAATTCAAAAGCCTCATTATTTATATTTTTGTTTATTCAAGACGAAGGGGCTTTTGGCTCCGTTTTCGCCCGCGCGAGCCACGGCCCGGAAGTTCAACTTGCAAATTTCGGCGATTTCGCCGCGGAAAAAGCTGCTCGGGCCGAGAAAGCTACGAGAAAGCTCAAATTTCAAGAAGAATTCTGAATAAAGAGTTGAAAAGGGACATTTTGGCGGCCGACATTTCCGTGTCTGCTGCTGCCGCTGGACGCGCGGCGGCCGCACCAGTGGGCTCCTGCTGCAGCGAGCGGCTACTGCTGCGCGATCCGCACCCAAGGGCAGCTCCAACTGAGCTAAAAATCCTACTGGGGAGCCTCCAGCTCATTGCGGGAGAAGTGAAAGGGCCCCGGAAAGCTGGGGGGCCCTCGAAAGCCGCGCAGCGCATGCCCCCGCCCCACAATGGATCTGCAGCCTGCAGGCGCCACAGGACTCCTAGCTCTTTCTTACAGCGCCCCAAGGCCCCCCCGGGGCGGACTCTGCAGTATTTAGGCAGCAAGCCACTTGTGCTTGGGCCAGCCCACTCTGCTGCTGCTGCTGCTGCTGCACTTCTTGCTGCTGCAGCACGGCCAGGCTTTCCCTTTTCCTTTCCTTTCTTTCTCCCCTGCCTTTTTTCAACGGGGCCTAACCCTTCCCACTCGAAGCCTCTGCTGTGAGCTCCTCTCCCGCTGCTGCTGCTGCTGCTGCTGCTGTGCAGTTCAGCTGCGGGGGCCCCCGGGGCTCCTCTGCCTGACCTTTGCGTCCGCTGCAGCTCCTGTCTGCTGGGGCGCTGCTGAGGGCCCCCAAGACAGCCAAGGCGCTGCGGGGGCCCCCCTCTTAGCCCCTATTTGGGGGCCCCTCGGGAGCTTCCCACATGGCTGCTGCTGCTGCTGGGGGGCCCCCGGAGTCGCGCAGTGCTGCACAAACTTTGGTGCTGCAATGACAGCTTTTGCTGCTGCTTCCTCTCATACTTCAGCGGCGGCAGTCTGAGCTGGGCCCCAGCGGCCCCGCACGCTGTGCTGCAGGCTGCAGCAGCAGCAGCAGCAGCAGCATCAGCAACAGCAGCAGCAGCGGCTGCAGATGCATGGGGAACTGACAGCAGCGCCTGATCCTGGGGGCCCTGCTGAACTCCCACAGGCGCAACAGCAGCAGCAGCAGCAGCAGCAGGAGGGGGGTGCCCCCCGAGAATGCAGATGGTCTCCCCAAATGGGGGTTCCGCCTCAACCCCTTCTCCCCAGGGTTTGGGGGGCCCCCCGGGGGCCCCCGAGGCCCGGGGAGCCCCCATGTTGGGGCTGCTGGGGTGGCAAGTTCGCCTTTATGGGCAGCTGCAGCAGCTGCTGCAGGGGCCCCTGGCCTCTTCTCTGGGCCAGGGACTGCAGCACAGGGGGCCCCCAAACCCGGGGCCCCTCCAACTTGCTGCTGCTTCTTTGCTGAGGCTTGCTGAGGTCCGCAGGAGGGCTTTGGCTCTTGCGGGGGCAGCGCCTGCTCAGCAGCAGCAGCAGCAGCAGCAAGGGCAGCAGCAGATTCCGCAGCAGCAGCTGCTGCAAAGTGCTGCTCAGCAAGGTCACCCGCAGGGGGCGGTGCAGCAACAACAACAGCAGCAGCAGCAGCTTCAACAGCTGCAGCAGCAACAGCAGCAGCAGCAGCAACAACAACAGTCCCCAGTATTCCCCCTCACAGCCCTACAAGCCCTGCGGCTGCAGGCTCTGCAGCAGCAGCAATTTGCAAGGCGCTTAGCAGCAGGGATTTCGGGGGCCTCGGGGGCCCCCGGGGGCCGCCATGGAGGGTCTTTGGAGGGCCATTTGCCTGCTGCTGCGCAGCGCAGCGCAGCAGCAGCAGCAGCAGCAGCAGCTTTGCTGCCTTCTGGCCTGCTGCTGCCGCCGCCTGCTCAAACCCTTGCCCAGGGGCCTCCCAGGGGGGCCCCCTCCGCAGCTCCCTTGGGGGCCTCCCTCCTGGGGGGCCCCCTAGTACCCTTTCGTGCTGCTGCAGCAGTTGGCTCTGTTGCTGCAGAGCCGCTGCAGCTGCTGAATCCCCTCAAGCGGCGCCGGCAGGTTGGCCAGGCTATGGGGGCCCCCTTACCCGGGGGGCCCCCCGGGGGCCCCCCCGTGGGGGGAGCCCCGCTCGGGGGGCCCCCAGGCGGGGGGGCCCCCCACGGG
>NW_013545197.1:0-1351 GCF_000499545.2 Eimeria tenella
GCTGCTGCAGCAGCTGCTGCTGCAGCAGCTGCTGCTGCAGCAGCTGCTGATGGCCAACTTCTGTGGAGCCGCTGCTGGGGCCTCCCATGGGAAGCGGCAGCAAATCGCTCACCCTGGGATCCGTGGGGGCCCCGCTGCTGCTGCTGCTGAAGCCCTGCGGCAGCAGCAAAGGGGTTCTCGTTGCTGCTGCTGCGCTGCTCACAAGACCCTGCTGCTGCTGCTGCTCCTCGCCTGCTGCTGCGTAGAGGCTCGCGGGAGGCGTGGACAAGCCTGAGTAGTTGGAAGCAAAAGTTGCTGCAGCAGAGACAGAAGGGGGGGCCCCCAAGGTGTGCAGGGGGCCCCCCGAGCTGCTGAGGGGGGGGCCCCCTGAGGAGTTTTCTGTGGCCCCATTGGCTGTGGTGAAGCTGTAGAACTGTTCCCCTTCTTCGGGCTCCATGTGCTGCTGCTGCTGCTGCTGCTGCTGCAGACCCTGTGGGGCCCCCGGCGCTGCTGCGTGTGTGTGGTGAGCAGCAGATGACAGAAGCAGAAGCAAATCATGTTTCAACTGGATGCGGGCAACTCAGCAGCAGCAAGAGCTGCGCTGCTGCACGAGTTTGCTGCTGCTTGCTGCAGCTGCTCGGGGGCCCCTCTGGGGGCCTCGCTGGCGGCAGCAGCGCCGGGTGTCTAGGCAGCTCTGGTTTCTTTCTTTTATTTTAATTCTAGATTAATTTTACTTTTTTAATTTCCAACTATTTCCTCAAAGTTGGGGCCACAAACGCTGCTGCTGGTGCTGCTGCCGCCGCCGCCGCTGCTGCTGCTGTTGCTGCACGGGTCCCTCCCGAGGCTCGAAGTCTCCGTGCAGCAGCTGCAGCAGCAGCAGCAGCAGCAAAGGCTCCATTCAAAAGCCAGCTTTAATTATATATTTACTTTTACTGCAAATATTTCACCGAAAGAAGCCTAAAAGAGTGGAGACACGGGGACGTCGATCAGCTCGTGCTGCTGCTCGTGCTGCTGCTCGTGCTGCTGCTCGTGCTGCTGCTCGTGCTGCTGCCGTTGTTGCTGCTGCTATTTTGTGCTGATCTTGCAGCAGCATATATTAATTTTGATGGACTCTCTACGGGGCCCCACAATTGTTTAGACAGGGGCCCCCCGGTGAGTCTGGGGTCCCCATCTCTAGCAGCAGCAGCAGCACGAAGAGCAGCAGCAGCAGCAGCAGCAAATGCAGCAGCAGCAGCAGCTGCAACGACTATGCACAGCTTTAGAGTATGATCAAAATCAGAGTGGGCAATTTCTAGCATGCTAACAAATTTCACTTGGCTGTACCTGCAGCAGCAGCAGTAGCAGCAGCAGTTGCTGCTGCTGCTGCTGCTGC
>NW_013545198.1:0-2740 GCF_000499545.2 Eimeria tenella
TGCAGCTTTTGCTGCTGCTGCTGCTGCTGCTGGCCTTGCAGCGCTGCTGTATATCGTCTCTACTGCTGCTGCATATGCTGCTGCTGAACCTTCAGCCACGCTTTTGCTGCACTTGTTTCCTCACTTTTGCCGCTCCTTCAGCCGCATGTCATTTCACTGGGGATAAAGCCTCTGTTTTATATGTTGCTGCTGGTGCTGCTGCTGGGCTGCTGTGCGGGTAGGCTGAGGCGGAGGAACTGCTGCAGCGCCACGGGGGCCACTTTGGCTACAGCGCGTTCTTTGAGTCCGTCAGGGACAAAGTGCTAAATGCTACTCACAGGCTCATGCGGTTCAAGACAGATATTATTGCAGCTGTGCAGCAGCAGCAGCAGCAGCACTTGCTACGGCAGCAAACGCAGCAACAGTGGCTTACCTTTGGCCCCCACACCCTCTCGGCCTCGTCCACTGCAGAGTCTTTCTCCGTTTCTCCCTTCAAGCCTGACTACGTCCAGTCTACTGCATCACTACAAGCAGCAGCAGCAACAACAACAGCAGTTGGAATTCCAGTCCCTCAGAAGCAGCAGCAACAGGGGCTGCTGCTGCACGACCCACAGCAGCAAGATTTACTGTTGGCTGACGGCAGAAGGATAGCTACAAACATCATCTTAAAGGCTAGATCTCTTGCGGCAAAAAGGTCACCAGCAGAGATGGAGGCCTTGCTGCTGCACTACAACGGCGCTAAGCAACAGCAGCAGAACCAGCAGCAGCCACAGCAGACCTGTTGCAACTTCGCGACAGCAGAAGAGGCCCTGAAGCTCTGCGATGCCACCGCCTCTCTTGTGGCAGCAGAAAACTCGCTGCTTGAGGTAAACTGAGGGGCTAGGGGTTTCAGAAGTAGGGCTTGGAGTTTCCAGTTCCAAAACTTCTAGGGTTGTAGGGCTTACGCTGATCGTGAGTCAATTATTTCTTTTGAGTAGTTGTAGCAGCAGCAGCAGCAGGTTATGTCCCCGACCTCGGGAGCTTTCCACAAACGGCTTCTAGGTTGCTGACTCCTTATTCTGGTGGTGCTGCCTTCGCTGCTGCTGCTCCTGCTGCAGCTGGAGCTCCCGCTTCGGGTGTACGGCGATCTGCACGGCCAGCTCGTGGACTTGTTGGATTTTTTCGGTTCCTTCGGCTGGCCTGAAGATTTGATTTCGGGCCTCGGGTGTTCTCTGTTATTTTTGGGGGACTTTGTGGACCGCGGCATTTTCAGCTGCGAGGTGCTGCTGCTGTTACTCTCCTTCAAAGTACTTGTAAGTGCGCCCTGCCCGCACCTGGCTACCTAACTAACTAGCTAGCCACCTAGCTAGCTACATAGCTAGTCACGTAGCTAGCTACCTAGCTTGCTACCTAGCTAGATACTGGCTGGGCGTGTGGCTAGCTAGCACGCTGCGCTTCTCACCAGCTAGGCGCAACTTCCCGTATTGATGGGTAGCCAGCCGTCTGCACTACCAGCTCCCCCAGGCGCTTGGTGGCTAGCTGCCTTCTCGTGCAGCTAGCTCGCTAGCGAGTTCTGTTGTCATCCATCTAGCTCGCACGCTAGCAAGCTGCCCACCTAGCGTGCTAGCTAGCTGCGTGGCTAGCTGTCTGCTGCTGTCTGCGGGCGCGCTGGCTGCAGTTCCCGGACAAGGTGTGGCTGCTGCGAGGAAACCACGAAGACCGCCCAATGAATTACATTTACGGGTTTTACGCGGAGTGCGTCAGCAAGCTGGGGGGCACAGAAGGAGAGGCTCTATGGAAAAGAGCCAACAGCTTGTTTGAGTTCTTGCCTCTTGCTGCTGTAGCCAGGGCAGATGGGCTCTTTTTCATTCACGGCGGCATAGGGGACAGCATAACTTCTTTGCAGCAGCTCAAAGAGCTCCAGAAGCCCATTACGGTGCCGCAGCACGTCGGTGAGGGCTTTGATGCTCCTGCTGGTTCTGCTTCTGCTGCTCGGCTGCTGTGTCCAGCTGTCCTGCTTCTATTCCTGCTACTACTGGGGCTGCTGGTGCCTGCGCCGCATCTCCATTTGCTGGTTCTCTTCTTCCGGCGCAGCACAGGCTGTTGCTGGTGCCGCCGCTGCCCCTGCGTATCTCTTTGCTGCTGTGACCACCTGCATCTGCCGCGGCTGCTGCTGCAGCTGCAGCTGCAAGACACTCTAGCGTCGGGCCTTCTGCGTGCAGACCGCAGCCAAAAGGACAACGACGACACCGTGATGAGGGCCTGTCGAATTATTGACTGTCTCTGGAGCGACCCCGTTAGCCCGGAAGAAGGCGAGGGAGAAAAGACAGAAAGTGTCAAGTCCAGCCGAGGCTGCAACACAGTCAGGTAACTAACTGTCTGTCTGCCTCCCCGCTTCGGGTGTACGTACACCTCAGCCGCCGCCCAGCCGCTGTCGCTGTTGCGCTGCTACGCTGCTGCGCTGCGCAGCAGCAGCTTCAAACCCCTCACAAGTCCATGCCGCAGTTCCGCAGCCTGTCTTTACTTGCTGCTGCGCCGTCGCCTCGTGGCCTTGGTGGTTGTTTTTGCTGCTTGCTGTTGTTTCTTTTGCTGCTGGGTATTTAAGTCTCTTAATGGCTGGTCTGTTGCTCCACTGCTCGCTCTGCTGCTGCTGTGGCTTCTGCCGGGTCTGTTGCCGCGCTGCTGCCGCCTTGTTGCTGCCAGCAAGCCCGGGCAAGCCCGCTGGCTGTGGCCTTTGCCTAGAGCTGCGGCTGCTGCTGTGCGGCTGCTGCTGCGGGGCCGC
>NW_013545199.1:0-1292 GCF_000499545.2 Eimeria tenella
CTGCTGCAGCTGTTGCTGCTGTTGCTGCTGTTGCTGCTGTTGCTGCCGTTAATGTGGCCTTCAGGTGTATAGGCACCTCGGCCTCATTCTTTACCCACAGCAGCCGCCGCGAACAGCTCCCTATCCCCGTGAGTTGAAACAGCTGAATGCAAACCCTAAACCCTAAACCCTAAACCCTAAACCCTAAATCCTAGGCCCTCAGCAATGCGCTCTGGGTGTTGTTGAGACCTGTGTTGAAGCGCCAGAGGCTTGCCCGCAAACCCTAAGCCTACACCCCACCCTAAACCCTAAACGCTAAACCCTAAACCCTAAACCCTAAACCTTATACCCTAAATCCTAAACCCTAAACCCTAAACCCTAAATCCTAAACCCTAAACCCTAAACCCTAAACCCTTGAACTCACGACCGGGTTTTCGCTGACGCTGATGTTGGGCTGCTCGACAGTGGCGAAGACAGTCAGGAGAAGAGAAGGGTGGTGGAAAAGTGGTTTGTAAACCCTAAACCCTTGCTGGCTGCAAACCCTAAAACAGCGTTTTTGGCTGCCCACAGCTGAAGACTCAGTGGGCGCGTGCAGCACCACAAACAAGTGAAAACCTCCAGGGGGAATGCGCGCAAAGGTGGGCCAAATCCTGAGCCGCAGAAACCCTAAATTAGGGTTTAGGGTTTAGGGTTTGAGGCCCAGGGCTTAGGCCTGCGAACTCAGGGCCTACCCTCTGAAGCTGAAGGCCTGCAACAGGCGAGGAGAGGGAGGAGGGCATGTGGCTGGGAAACCACTTACAAGGGTTTAGGGTTTAGGGTTTAGGGTTTAGGGTTTGCCTGATGTCGTCTTCTGCATCTTCCTGTCCCTTGCCTTCTGTCTCTTCTTTTCGAAAATCCACTTCACATAAAGTGTCTCCTTTGTTCAGCAGCTGCACCATCTGCCACGACATTTGGCCTGGACACAAACCCTAAACCCTAAACCCTAAACCCCAAACCCTAAACTCTAAACCCTAAACCGTAGAGTCTGGCCCCCAACCTTGAAACGGCTAACACTCCCTTCGGGCTATTTTCTGCCTAAATAGAGTCCTTCACAGTTGTCTCAAGAACCGAGGGTTTAGGGTTTAGGGCTTAGGTTTTAGGGTTTAGGGTTTAGGGTTTAGGGTTTAGGGTTTACCAACAGCGCACGGCTGCAGTCTGATGGTGCTTGGAATGAGACTGATAGCTGGCTCTGTGTCTTGGAGCGTATCTGCAGGTGCAGCAGCAGCAGCAGCTGCTGCTGCACCTAGTGCCTGCTGCTGTTGCTGCTGCTGCTG
>NW_013545200.1:0-1356 GCF_000499545.2 Eimeria tenella
GCCACAGCAGCAGCAGCAGCAGCAGCAGCTGCTGCTGCTGCTGCTGGACCTGACTTGCTGCAGCTGCTGCAGCAGCAATACTGGCACAAGTTAACTCGCAGCACAGCAGCAGCTGGGAGAGAAAAAGAGAAGCAAAAGAAAGAAGCAGAAAGTCAGAGGAAAGCAAAAAAGAAATAATAGAAGTCAAGAAAAAGAAAAGAAATAATAAAAAGAAATAAAGATAAATAAAATAAAAACAAAAAAAAATAAAAATGCAAATAAAGTAAAAACCTGTTTTGAATTTCCCTCAAAACGGGGCCAAGAGAGTCGGAGGAAATTGTCAGCTCGAAGTCTTCGTAGGGCTCCAGCCACTGCTCGCCGTCCCACCTAAACCCCAAACCCTAAACCCTAAATGCTAAACCCTAAACCCTAAACCCTAGGCCCTAAACCCTAAATCCGAAACGTTGAACCCTAAACCATTAACCCTGGACCGTGAAACTTCTGCTTAGGGTTTGAAGATTTGGGTTGGAAGCTTAGGGTTTAGAGCAGTTAGGGTTTGGGGTTTCCAGTGCACTGGCTACGCGGCCACGGCCATTTCAAGTCTCCGAGGGTTTAGGGTTTAGGGTTTGGGTGGCTGCGGGAGTATTTCTGGGACAGCCAAGCTCTACAATTAGGGTTTAGGGTTTGTGTTGTGGGTCAGCATATCGAAGGTAGCCACTGCCACTTCAAGTCCCCGAGGGTTTAGGGTTTAGGGTTTAGGGCTTTCGTGCGGGGGCAGAATATCAGGAGCAGCAACAGCCATCTCAAGTCCCCACAAGCATAGAGTTCAGGGTGTGTGCACAGGGGAAGTATATGCAGTTCAACCCGGCCCTAGAATTAGACCTCGAATTAGGGTTTAGGGTTTAGGGTTCGTGTACTGGGGCAAAATATCGGGAGCAGCAACAGCCATCTCGAGTCCCCTCGGATTTAGGCTTTAGGGTTTGTGTACTGGCAGAGTACATCCGGGTCAGCCACCCCCCCAGAATTAGACCTCGAATTAGGGTTTAGGGTTTAGGGTTTGTGTACTGGGGCAAAATATCGGGAGCAGCAACAGCCATCTCGAGTCCCTGCCTTCTGAGGCTTTCAATCAAAACCGCCAAATGGAGGGGCCCCCTCCCGCTGAGGCAGAGGCCCCCGGGCCCCACAGCCACTTTTGCCGAGACGTCGCTGCGCGCAAACCCTAAACCCTAAACCCTAAACCCTAAACCCTAGGCCCGAAGCCCCACGCTCGCGGCCGCCACGAAATAGGGGGAGGCACACGAAGCAGCGGCAGCAGCCACGACGCAGCAGCAGCAGCACAGCAGCAGCAGCAGCGGCGGAGGCTGCGGGCCACCCTCT
>NW_013545201.1:0-1201 GCF_000499545.2 Eimeria tenella
CCCAGGGGCCCCCCCTGGGGGCCCCCAGGGGCCCCCAGGGGCCCCCAAGGGACTTAAGGGGCCCCCAGAGCCCCTAGGAGCCCCCGGGGGGCCCCTAGCGGCCCCCATGGGCCCCCCGGGGGGCCCCCAAGGGGGGCCCCACGGCCCTTGCCAGGGGACCCCCTGGGGGGCCCCAAAGGCCACCAGGGAAACCCCCAAGTGCCCCCAAGGGGCCCCCAAAGCGCTTTTAGGTGGGGGGCCCCAGGGGGCCCCCCGGGGGCGTCGAAAGGCCCCCTTAGGCGTCCCCAGGGTGCCCCGTAAAGAGCCCCTTTTGGGGCCCCTGAAGCTCCTTTAAAGGGTCCCCTGGGGGCCCTTCACGGACCTCTAGGGGCCCCTTGGGGCCCCCAAGAGTCTCTAAAAGCTTCTGCAGAACTGCCACCAAAAGGGGCTCATGAGAGTCCCTTAGAGCAGCTTCTGAGGGGCCCTCAGGGCCCCCGGGGGCCCCCCTAAAGAGCCCCTCTTTAGAGGACTTGGGGGGCCCCTTTACGCCCTTCTAAGGGGGCCCCCATGGGGCCATTCGGGGCAGCACGGGGGCCCCCATGGGGGCCCCCAGGAGGCTCTAGGGGGCCCCCAATGACCTCCAAATGTACTAGAAGGGGCCTCCCTCACAAGAGCTCCACAGGGGGCCCCTAGAGGGGGCCCCCCGTGGGGCCCCTAGAGGGGGCCCCCTGTGGGGCCCCTGAAGGGGTACCCCTGTGGGGCCCCTAAAGGGGGCCCCCCTAAGAAGGCCCCTTATGGGGGCCCCTACAAAACGCCCCTAAAGGGGGCCCCTTAAGAAGGCCCCTAAATGGGCCCCCAAGAGGGCCCCTAAAGGGGGCCCCCTTAGGGGGCCCCCTCGGGGGGCCCCCCGGAAAGTCCCTGAAGGGGGCCTCTCACAAGGGGCCCCCAAAGGGGGCCCCCCAGGTTCACTGGGCCTTATCAAGGGGGGCCCCCTGCCTCTTCAAAGGCCCAGGGGTCTCCCCGTTGCATGCGCCGGTGGGGGGGTTCGTGTCTGTCTGCTGCTTCTGCTGCTGCTGCTGTAGCAGCAGCAGCAGCTGCTGCAGCGCTTGCTCCACTGAGGTGCAGCTGCCAGTTCCCCTGCTCGAACTGCTGCAGAAAGTGCTGCTGCTGCTGCTGCTGCTGCTGCAGCTGCTGGGCGCCGAGGGGCGGGCCGTAGGCGCTG
>NW_013545202.1:0-1698 GCF_000499545.2 Eimeria tenella
GGGGGCCTATATATAAATATAAATATATACGAGTATAAATATATATATATTTACACATACATATTTATCAGATAAATCGATATAGACACAGATGAATACAAATAGATAAAAAGAGATAATATATACATTTAAATATACAAAAATAAATATATAAACAAATAAAAAAATAAAATAATAAATAAATGAACAAATATATATATATATACACATATATACACATATTAGATACAGACAAATATATATATAATGTAGTAAAGGCAGACAGACACAGGTAGCCCCTCTCTTGGAGTGCTCGACCTAGGGTTTAGGGTTTAGGGTTTAGGGTTTGGGGACCATGGTGGTGAAGGTGTCTTCAATGCACTCGAGGGGGCCCGCAACAACAGCAAAAAGGTAACAGGGTTTCCTAAAAGGGTCCAAAAAAACAGCAAAGTGTTTATGGGGGGCCCCCTCGAGGGGGCCCCCCTCCACGCGGTCCCCGTTGCTGAGCAAAGTAGGGTACTGGGCCTTGTCCGCCTCCAGTCGCACCTGCGCAAACCCTAAACCCTAAACCCTAAACCCTAAACCCTAAACCCTAGACCCTAAACCCTGGAGCCTGAAGCCTGGGGGGGCGGAGCGGAGTCCGGAATTCTGGAGAGTGCGGGGTGGGTTGTGAAGCCTCATGACGGCGGAGGGTTTGGGCTAAACCCTAAACCCTAAACCCTAAACCCTTAACCCTAAACCCTGGGAAATCCTAAGCCCTGGACCGTGGGGAGTGGAGGGTGGGTTGCAAACTCTCGTGGCGGCTGAGGGTTTGGGCTTTGGTTTTATATGGGTGAGGGGTCGGGGGAGGGTTTCTAGGGTTTAGCGAGGGTTTCGGGTTTGCGAGGGTTTAGGGTTTGCGAGGGTCAGGGTTAGCGAGGGTTTAGCTGTTTGCGCGGGTCTAGGTTTCGCGAGGTTTAGGGTTTTCGAGGGTTTAGGGCGCGTGAGGGTTCCGGGTTTCGGAGGTTTCGGGCTGGCGAGGGTTTAGGGTTTAGGCTTTGCGAGGGTTTAGGGTTTGACCTTGTAGACTGAGGTCACGTCGGGCCTGTCCAGGAAAAAGGTTATTCTCCTAAACCCTTCTGCTTCGCACTGCGTGCAAAGTAGACCATTGGTCAAGTAAAGTCCCGAGAGTTTCAAGTTGCTGCGAGGGTTTATAACCACAATGGTTTTCACTTCGAAGCTTTCGTTCGCTGCTGCTGGCAGCACTGCAGCAGGAAGGTACAGGGCCCCCTCTTCGTCCACGCTGTACCGGGGGCCCCCCTGGGGGGCCCCCTGGGGGGCCCCCTGGGGGGCCCCCTGGGGGCCCCCCTGGTGGGGGCCCCCCGGGATTTCTTGGCCATCTACCCAAACCCCTCGAAGGTCTAAACCCTCGCCGTCGAGCCGCAGCGTTGCGGGAGGGGTTTCGGGTCTTCGCCGCATTTTGAGGCGCGAGGTCACCTGCACGCACACCCACGCTGCTGCTGCTGCTGCTGCTGCTGCTGCTGCTGCTGCTGCTGCTACTGCTGCTGCTGCTGGTGAGGGGGTTCTGGGAATGCCGCAGCTGCTGCCTGGGCCCGCGTGGGAAGCTGCTGCTGCTGCTGCTGCTGATGCTGCTGAGGTGGGGGCTGGTGAACCGGAAGCACTGGCTAAAGAGTAGCAGCAGCAGCATTTGCTGCTGCTGCTGCTGCTGCTGCAGCTGGC
>NW_013545203.1:0-1119 GCF_000499545.2 Eimeria tenella
TGAAAGTCACCCCCCGGGGGTGCCCCCCGGGGGGCCCCCCGGGGGGGCCCTGAGAAGTCGCGGGGGCCCCTTGCTGCTGCAGCACTGCGTGGCCCTGCGAGCCACATTTCCACGTGGCGCTTTGCTGCGCTTTGGGGGGCCCCCCGGGGGGCCCCCGTGGGGGCCCCCCGAGGGCCCCTGGAGGGGGCCCCCAGGGGCCCCTCCTCCTCTTCTTCCTCCTGCTGCTGCTGCTGCTGCTGCACGCGGCGAAACCCTCGGGGGGAGGCCCCCCGGTCTGCAGACCGCGAACGCGAACGAGAACCCTCTGAACCCTCCAGTACCCTCCGGAAAGCCGGGGGGGCCCCCCTGCTGCGGCGACGGGGGCCCCCCGAGTGGGGGCCCCCCTCCCCAGCCTCCGCCAGGGCCTGACCCAACAAACTCGTGGGGGCCCCCCAGGGGCCCCAGCGGCGGCCCCAGGGGCCCTCAGGGTCACCGCGGCGGTGGGCCATGGCGCGTCGGCGGGAGGGTTTGGGGCGCGAGGGTTTAGGGTTTAGGGTCTAGGGTTTAGGGTTTGGCGGCGCGCGCCTCGGACGCAGACGCAGGGGGCTCCAGGCGGCTCCCCGCGACGCAGAAAGATCAACAACAACAAATGAAATCGAATTGGAAATAATTATTAAAGTTTTGTCGAATTAAATCAAAAAGAAACTTCCAAATTGCTGCAGCACTGCAGCAGGGGCCCCCGGGGGCCCCCGTCCGCGCGGGGGGCCCACACTGGGTGGACAGCGGGGGCTGGGAGGAAAATGCATGCGAAAACCCCCATATCGCCGCTAAAATGCGTGAAATAAAGTTTTAATTTATTAAATTAATTAATTTTAATCATTTAAACAATTCTTTTTGATTCATTTTTGCAGTTTATTCGGACTTCTGGCGACGCGCAGGCTCCGAGACGTGCAGGAGCCGCAGAGGTGCGCCAGCAGAAACCCTGAGGGTTTTCTCGCTAAAATTAAACAATAAATATATAAATAAATTAATTGTTTAATTAGTTAATCAATTATTTGATTATTTAATCAAAAAAGAATCAAATTGCAACTAATTCTCCCCGATTTGAGCCAAAGGGGTGGCCACCCGGCAACTGAGTCA
>NW_013545204.1:0-1553 GCF_000499545.2 Eimeria tenella
TGCTGCAGCAGCTGCTGCTGCTGCTGCTGATACAGCTGGTGCCGCGCCTGCTGGGAGGCGAAGGGAGAGCTGCACTCGCCCCGAGCAGCACTCAGCAGGTCGCAGCTGAAGTCATCTGGCTGCGGCACCATTTGCTGCTGCTGCTGCTGCTGCTGATTTAGGGTTTGCTGCTGCTGCGTTCGACCCTGCTGCTGCTCCCCCAGGGCCTGCTGCTGGTGCTGTGCGTGCTGCTGCTGGAACTGCGATTGCGTTTGCTGTAGCTGCTGAAACTGCTGCTGCTGCTGCAGCTGCTGCTGCTGCCCCCAGTTGGGGCTATTCGAGCCACCGCTGCTCAGAGCTCCTGGTTGCTGCGCTGCGGAGCCCCCTGCAGCAGCAGCTGCGGCTGCTGCTGCTGCTGCTGCTGCTGCACTGGCAGAGCCGGCGCTCCCTGGCGCAGCGCCCCCACCTACGGCATCTCTAGAGCTGCTGCTGCTGCTGCTGCTGCTGCTGCCGGTTGTTTCTTCTTCATCTATCCACTCCACATCGTCCCCCCAGGACTCATCCCAGGGCACCCACTCTCCTTCTTCCAGCACTTCTAATTCTTCATCTGCTGCTGCTGCTGCTGCTGCTGCTGCTTGGTTTCCAGAGCCCGCAGCAGCTCCCAAAGTCCCGGGGACCTCTCCCCTCAAAGGCGTTCGGCCCCGCCGCCGCACTGGCTGCAGGTTGCTGCTGCTTCTGCTGCTGGGCCCCTGGGGCCCTGCTGCTGCTGCTGCTGCTGCAGGCCTTCGACCTGGGTCAGCAGCTCCAGTTCTTTGTGCTGCAGCAGCAGTAGGAGCAGCAGCTGCTGCTGCTGCTGACGGCGATGCTGGTGCTGCTGTTGCTGCCTCTGCTGGTGGCGGCGCTGCTGCTCCTTCCAGTGCTGCTGCTGCTGCTGCTGAGGGTTCCATTGCTGCTGCAGGACGCGCAGCAGCAGCTGAAGGCGTCTGCTGCTGCTGCTCCGGCCAAGACCGCGTTGAGTCGTATCGGGCCCGTGCAGCATTACCCTCCACTGCTTCTGCCGCTGCTGTTGCTGCTGCTTCTTCTTTTGCTGCTGCTGCAGCTGCTGCTTCATCTGCTGCTGGGTCTTGTGGGGACCCTCGTATCTCTCCTTGTGCAACATCATCAGCTGCAGCATCTTCTTCAAAGAATTCGGCTGCTGCTGCTGCCTCAGACTGACTCCCTGGAAAGGCTCGCGGCTCCCTGCCTGCTGCTGCTGCTTCTGCTGCTGCTTCTGCTTCTGCTGCTGCTGCTTCTGCTTCTGCTGCTGCCGCTGCTGCCTCTGCTGTTTGCCTTTCTTCGCCTTCAGCTTCAGCTGCAGGTGTTTCAGCTGAATCAGATGAAAACAGATGCGCCGGTGTCTGTTGTGGCGCTGCTTCAGTTGCTGCTGTTGCTGCTGCTGCAGCTTCTGTGTCTTCCACTGCTGCTGCAGCAAAATCTTCAGTTTCTTGATTCTGTCTGGGGGCCTCCGCAGGCGTAGATGCAGCAGCAGCAGCAGCAGCAGCGTAGCCGTCGGCAGCAGCAGTGCTGCCTGGGCC
>NW_013545205.1:0-1490 GCF_000499545.2 Eimeria tenella
GGGTTTAGGGTTTAGGGTTTAGGGTTTAGGGTTTAGGGTTTAGGGTTTAGGGTTTGGAGGTCAGGGCCCTGTCAAACGAAAGACACGGAAGGAAGACAAGGCAACGGGGGCCTCCAGCGTGTCTTGGGTTTAGGGTTTAGGGTTTAGGGTTTAAGGCTTAGGATCAAAAACTCAAAGCCAAAAGCCAACAGCTGCTTAATTTGTCAAAATACACTAGTTTATTCGTGTTGCTAACGCTAAACCCTAAACCCTAGACACTAATCCCTAAACCCTAAACCCTGACTGACCTGCCAGCGACTAGGGGCTTTTGCTCCGCATGCGCTCATCCAGCTAAACCCTAAACCCTAAGCCGTAAACCCTAAACCCTAAACCTTAAACCCTAAACCCTAAACATCAAACGTTGCATTTCAAATTTTAATGCAGCTTATGTGCGATGCCTTCTGCTTTTTGCGGAACACTAAACCCTAGGCCTCAAGCCCTGGGCGGTAAACCCTAAACCCTAAACCCTAAACCCTAATTTCTGAGTTTCGAAATCTTCTGCGGCTGGCGCGCGCCTGCTGGCGCAACTGCCCAGCCCGGCCTCCGCGAGCAGGCCCGAGGGCTCGGGTTTAGGGTTTAGGGTTTAGGGTTTAGGGTTTGGAGATGTCGCTGCGGGTCGAGGGTTTAGAAAAGGGTTTGAGGTACTCCCTCAAATCCCCTATTGGCTTTCCCCTTTATACCCCCAAAGGCAAACCCCACATTCTCTTTCCCTACGGGGCCAAATACAGGTCTCCCAACAGACGTGAGCTGCTGCTGCTGCTGCTGCTGCTATTGCTCCTGCTGTTGCTGCTGCTGTTGCTGCTGGTTCTGGCGGTAGTTGCTGCTTCCGTTGCTGCTGCTGCTGGTGGTCTTGTCCTTGCTGGTGCTGCTGCTGCTGGTGGTCTCGCCGCTGATGCTGCTGGTAGTCTCGCTGCTGCTGCTGCTGGCTTTGCTGCGGCTGCTGCTGTTCTTGCTGTTTCTGTCGCCGGTGCTGTTGATGCTGCTGGTCCCGTTGCTGCTAATGGCATTGTTGCTGCAGTTGTGATTGCTGCTGCTGCTCGTTTTGCTGCTGTGCTCGTCTCTTGCCGTTTTTGCTGCTGCTTTTTCTTCTGATGCTTTCCTTGTTGCTGCTGCTGTCTTTGCTGCAGCTGCGGCTGCCCACAGCCTCGCAGCAGCTGCAGCAGCAGCAGCAGCACTGTACCAGTCTCTCAAAATGGCTGCAGCTTAGTGCAGATAACAGCTCGTGGCTTCTGGGTCAAGGCTGGGGATTAAGCGTCTAGGGTTTAGGGTTTAGGGTTTAGGGTTTAGGGTTTGTGCTGCAGCAAAGTGGTGGGTAGGGCGGCGGCTGGCCTACCCGCACCACTCACACCAGAAGATTTGGCTGCTACCTTCTCTGTTATCTGTAGAGTCTTTTGTGCTGCAGCAGCAGCAGCAGCCGCAGCAGCAGCAGCAGCAACAGCAGAAGGCGGTGA
>NW_013545206.1:0-2010 GCF_000499545.2 Eimeria tenella
AGCAGCAGCAGCAGCAGCTGCTGCTGCTGCTGCAGCAGCAGCAGCAGCAAATTTGCGGAATTTGCGGGTTTTGCTGCAGCTCCTGGATCCATGGAAATGGGGTCACCTCCAGCCCCCTCGGATGACACAAAAATAACAGACCACATTAGTGTGCAGATACGCCACGCCTTTGTCCGCAAGGTTTTGGGCATTCTCGCCGTGCAGATCCTCGTAAACCCTAAACCCTAAACCCTAAACCCTAGGTCGCGCACTGGGAGGCCTGGGGCCGGCCCGAGACGCTGCAAGTTGTTGGGTGGGCGCGGCAGAGAGCCGCCTCTGGCCAGGCTGCTGCGGGGTGCAGAGTCGGGGGTTTAGGGTTTGGAAATTAGGGTTTAGGGTTTAGGGTTTAGGGTTTGGCTGCGTTCAGTTCACCTTCGGTATCGCCTCCGTCTTCGGCTTCGTTCCAACGCTAAGGACTTTTCTGCTGCAGAACTATTGGCTGGCAATCGTTGCTGCAGTGTGCGGCTTGGTGCTGCAGCTGGGTAAACCCTAAACCCTAAACCCTCGTGAAACCCTAGTTTTTTTTGCAGGAATCACGGGGCGACGGCTTCTCGCGAGCAAGGCGGTGGGGTTGTTGTGATTTGCCGCTGCAGTGCTGGTTTGTGTGCCGGACTTGGCGCGGAAAGTCCCAGTGAACTTTATTCTCATGACTCTTATAACTGCTTGCTACGCCGTTCTTATTTCCTGTGCTGCTGCTGCTTCTTCTTGGGAGAGTTTCTTAATTGCCATCGGCTCCACCTTCGTAGTCGTCGTTGGCCTGATGCTCTTCGCCTGCCAAACCAAATACGACTTCACAGGTAGGGTTTAGGGTTTAGGGTTTAGGGTTTAGGGTTTCGCGGCGTGGGCGTGCGGGTGCAGAGGGCCTGACGCGCTCTCCCTCAGGGCCTCGAGCCTCTCCGCCAGCCCTCATCCCCCCAGCACCCAGAGCTCAGGGCTTAGGGTTTAGGGTTTAGGGTTTAGGGTTTGGGGTTTGCGGTGCAGGCTGCGGCACTTACTTGTTCGTGGCGGTGCTGTGCCTCATGATCTTCGGCATCTTGAGCATTTTCTTTCACAATAAAATTGTTCATCTTGTTTACTCGAGCATCGCCACAGTTTTGTTTTGCATGATTTTGGTCTACGACACGCAGGCAAGTCCCAAACCCTAAACCCTAAACCCTAGCAGGTCGCAGGAGCGGGGCTGCGCTGGCTGCGCAGCGCTCGCGGATGTGTCCCAAACCCTAAACCCTAAACCCTAAACGCTTGAGTGGATATTTGCCGCGCCGTTGCCGTGTTCGCGCTGCTTGTGGAGACCGTTCAAGGCCGAGGGTTTAGCGCCTAGGGTTTAGGGTTTAGGGTTTAGGGTTTGGGGTTTGTGCGCAGCTGGTGGTTGGGGGGAAGCACCGGCGCTACCAGTACTCCGTGGACGACTACATCTTTGCGGCGCTGACTCTTTACATGGACATTATAATTATATTTATGAACATTCTGGCAATAGCAGACAACTCTTGAGTAAACCCTAAACCATCGTTTGTTCCACTAAACCCTAAAAGATACTTTCATGTAAAGTCGACTTAGGGGGCCCCCAAACCCCCCCTGCTCTTCCTCGCAGCGCGCAGCAGCAACAGCAGCAGCAAACGCAGAGCGTTTAGAGCGACCCGGAGCCCTTTCCCGCGAAAACCCTTTTTTAGGGTTTAGGGTTTAGGGTTTGGGCCGCCGCATACAGCGCGCCCGGGGGCCCTAGACAGGAGCCTGATACGTTCCCGCTCTGTGGTTCCAAAATCAGACTGAGGCCAAAAGCAAAGATAATGTCTCTTAGCTGCAGCAGCTTCAGCCCATTTCTTCTCCTGGGTTGTTGCATTTCAAACTCCCTCGCGGGCGGTCTAGGGTTTAGGGTTTAGGGTTTACGGTCTAGGGTTTAAAAGCAGCAAAAGTCCATCTTAAGGCGCTGGACCCCAAACCCTAAGGTTTGGGGTCCAGCGCCTTAAGATGGAC
>NW_013545207.1:0-8151 GCF_000499545.2 Eimeria tenella
GTTGCTGCTGTTGCAGAGAAACTCCCACCTCCGTGCCCCTAGAGGCCACTTCTTCCTCCCCCAGGGGCCTCTCTACAGCAGAATAGGAGCTGTTGTTTGGCTGCAGCACCTCTGAAGTTTGCTGCTCTGAAGAGCGGAAGAAGACAGGCTCAGAAGGGGGCCCCCAGCTGGGGGCAGAGCCCAGGGGGCCCCCAGGGGGTCCCCCCTGGGGGCCCCCGTGGGCGCCCCCGGGGGGGCCCCCAGGGGGGCCCCTGAGGGCCCCGCTACCAGCCAAAGTGTTCATGCCTGCGCTCTCTAGCCTTTCAGGATTGAAGGTAAAGAGCCGCGAGGAGTTGCTGCCGCTGGTGGCGTTGTTTGGGGTGTCTTTGCTGCTGCTGCGCTGCTGCTGCTGCTGCTGCGCGGCGAGACGGTCCGTTGCTGCTGCAGCAAAGGGCAAAACGCCCTGCGCCGAAGGCCTCCCCACGCTGCACTGGGGAGACAGACTCTCGCGAGTAAGATCTGCTTCTGCTGCTGTTTTAAAAAGAGCAGCAGCAGTTGGCAGCGCGAAGTAATTTGAGCTGCCGATTTGTTCGCTGCCCTGCAGCACGGAGGCCCCCGCTCCTTGCTGCCAGTCTTCCCCTGGGGGCCGCCCGGCCAGCTGTGTCTGCTGCTGCTGCTGCGGCTGCTGTTGCTGCTGCTGCAGCAGGCGGGCACTCCGAAGGCGCAGCTGCTCCTGCTGCTGCTGCAGCTGCTGCAGCTGCTGCAGCAGCTGACCTTCCGGTGCCCCAGGCACTTGCGAGTAAACGGAAGCCTCAGAGCCCTGCAGGTCTTGACTTGCCTTCTGGCTCTGAGCAGCAACAAGCTGCTGCTGCTGCTGCTGCTCTTGTCGCCGTAGCATCTGCTGCTGCTGCAAGTGCTGTTGCCGCCGTTGCTGCAAGTGCGGTTGCATTTGCAGCGGCTGCACCTGCTGCTGCTGCTGCATCAGCTGCTGGTGCTGCTGGGTGTGGGTGACTTCTCCGTACGCGCTGCTACTTGGCTCTATCCTCCACTGCTGCGTCTCTGTCCTGCCGCTGTCTGCTGCAGCAGCAGCAGCAGCAGCAGAAGTCTCCAGCTCGACATCTGAGGCTCTTGGCGCTGCAGAAGCTGCTGAAAACTGCGGAGTTGGCGGCGGAAGCTGCAGCTCAGCTGGAGACCGGTCTGCTGCTGCTGCTGCTGCTGCTCTGTACGGAGGGTCCCAGGTCAGCGCCTCCGAGTGCAGCAAAGGGTATCTGCTGCTGCTGTTGCGGCTGCTGTTGCTTCGCAGGTACCTCTCCTCGCCTCTCCAGTCATCCCCTTGGGAGGCTGCGTTGCTGCTGTAGCGGCGGTAAGACGCGGGAAAGGGGCCCCCTGGGGGCCCCCCCCCCAGGGGGCCCCCCAGGGGGCCTCCCGGGGGCCTCCCTGGGGGGCCCCCTCGGGGGCCCCTGTCGCTCCAGCTCCCCGGAGAAAGCCCCTGGAAACTTGGCCTGCGCTGGGAAGGAGTTGCTGCTGCTGGAGCTGCTGCAGGAGCTGTTGCTGCTTCTCGGCTGAGGAAGCTGTGTGCGGATGCGGATGGCAGCAGCACGACAGGCTCGCCTTGCTGCTGCTGCTGCTGCTGCTGCTGGGAGGCGCTGGAGGAGCCCGGAATCGATCCCGATCCCGATCCCAGATCTCCCAACTGCAGCATGCGGTGAAAGTCCAGCAGCTCTTGAAACAGCTGCGTCCCATACAGCAGCACATCTATGGGGGAGTGCAGCTGCTGCACTTCTCCCCCAACAACAACTTGTGCTTTTGCTGCTGCCAGCAGGTGCAGCATCTGCAGCGCCTTGTGCGGCCTCACGGCGCTGCTGCCGAAGCTCCCGTTGCTCGTGCTGCTGCTGCTGGTGCTGCTGTTCGTGCTGCTAAAAATAGCCGTGCTCTGCCCCCCCGAGTCCTCCAGCCCCGTACCGCTGCTGGGGGCCCCCCTGCTGCTGGGGGCCCCTGGCCGCTCCTGGGGGTCTTCAGCAGCAGCAGCAGCAGGTAGCAGCCTGCGGTTGCTGCTGCGGCTGTGGGGAGAAGCAGCAAACAGCTCAGCGCCCAAGGGGGCCCCCCGGGGGGGCCCCCTTGGGTACTGAGCTGCTCCATTCCACGAAGGCCGCCTTCGGGGGGGGCCCCCCCTGGGAGAGCCTGAGGAAGAGTAGAAGGAGGAGTGCTGCAGCGCGGGCTGCAGCAGCCGGACAGCTCCACTGCTGACTCTGCTTTGCTGCTGCTGCTGCTGCTGCTGCCCGCGGTGCTGCTGGTGAGCAGCAGGAGCTTGTACTGCAGCAGGAAGGCTGGTCCTGACTGGACAGCTTCTGCTTCTCTTTCCATCACTTCTGCTGCTGCTCCTGCTGCTGCTGTTGCTGCTGCTGCTCCTGCTGCTAGTCCTCAGCCGCAGGCCCTCCAGCCCTTCCAAAGACACCGTGGAAGCACATTCCCCTGTGGGATCACTAAAGTCATTTGGGGGGCACAAGGGGATGTCTAGAGGGGCTGTGATATGAGCTGTGGGGTTTTGCTGCGTTTCCCTGTCGCAGTAGCTGCTGCTGCTGCTGCTGCTGCGCCTGCTGCTGCTACAGCAGCTGCTGCCACCATTGTTTTGCGGCAGGCAGCGTTGGGCAAGAGGCAGAGGCTCGGCCGGGGCACGCGGTTTCCTATTATCGCTACGAAAGCAGCAGCTCCAGCGGCAGCCACAGCTGCTGCTGCTGCTGCTGCTGCTGCTGCCCGAGCAGCTGCTGCTGCAGAACGACGCGCTGCTGCTGGCCGGCGAAGAACAAGCCAGCAGCAGATTGGGGGCGCCGTGGACTCCAGTGATTTGCCAAGAGTTGTTTGGGACTTCGGATGCATGCACGCGGTCATACTGGGTAGGTGCAGGTAGCTGCAGAAACTGCTGCTGCTGCTGCTGCTGCTGCTGCTGCTGCTGGCTTCTGGGTTCAGGGGGGTGATGCAGCGGCACAACGAAGGAGGGCCTCCGCGTCTTCGTCTTCTGTGTCAGGGTTTGCTGCTCCTGCTGCCAGTGCTGCAGCAGCTTCTTGTGCAGCATGCTTGCTGCGGGCCCTGAGAGGGCCCCCTGGGGCCCACTGGCGGGCAGCTGCAGCAGCACCACTGGCTGCTGCTGTTGCTGCCTGGGACTGCTGCTGTCCTGCTGCAGCACAGCACTTGGGGACTGCTGCAGAATTGCTGCCGGCGAGACAGCAGCTGCAACGGACGAGGTCCCCCCGTCTGCGAGAGTCACCGGAATGAGAATTTGCTGCTGCTGCTGCTGCTGCTGCTGCTGCCTGCCCGCCAGTGTGCTGCTTTTGTCCTTATTGCTTGCTGCTGCTGCTGCTGCATCGCTCAGCAGCTCCGGCGGCGCGTCGAAGCTGAAAGCAGCAAAAGGGGGGGGAGGGAAAAGGGGGGCATCAGGTTTGAGTTTTTTTGCTTCTTTTTTTTCTTCTTTTTCGGTCTTGGGGGCCCCCCGGGGGCCCCCCTTGGAGGCCCCCTTGGGGGCCCCCTGGGGGCCCCCCTTTAGGGTCTCTGGGGGCCTCGCAAGGGCCCCTCCAGACAGCAAATTCAATCTCCGAAATGCACAAAGACAAAGACAAGTTGCTGCAATCTGTGGGGCCCGAGAAGCAGCAAGCCGCAGCCGCAGCCAGCCCAGCAGCAGGTGCCGCAGCGTTGCCTGAAGCCAGCGGAGCAGCAGCGAGGGTTTAGGGTTTAGGACTTAGGGTTAAGGGTTTAGGGTTTGGGACTTGGGGCTTAGGGTTGGAGAGAAGAGCCAGCGGCCAAGAAGCTGCGTGAAGCGTTTCCGGGGTGGCTGGGGTGATTCTGCGAATGGAGGGGCTTTCAGGGTTTAGTGTTTAGGGTTTAGGGTTTAGGGTCTGCTTGCTTCTGCAGCAAAGATGATGCAAAGCTGAAGGACGAAAGCAATCCATTTTGCTGCTGCTGCTTCTCCGGCGGAAAGCACTTGGGCATATTTGGCAAAAAAGAGAAGCTGGCAAAGCAGCCATGCTGCGCTGCAGCCCAGCAGCAAACTCAGCCCAGGATGCACTGCGGGCAGCAGCAGGAGCAGCAAGCAGCAGCAATCAGCAGCAAGCAGCAGCAAGCAGCAGCAAGCAGCAGCAAGCAGCGCCAGTTGCATGCGTTTGTGGGGCCTTCGCACGCGCTTCCGGTGTAAGTAAAGCCGGGGCACACGCCCGCAGGAGCAAACTCAAGCGTCCGCAGCAGCAGCAGCAGCAGCAGCAGCAGCAGCAAAGGCCCGCGCCAAAGGCCGCAATGCCAACACGCAACAAAGACAAGGGACCAAAGAGCAGCAGCAGCACAGAGAGCCGAGCAGCAGCAGCAGTGCCAGCAGCATTAGCAGCAGCAGCATCAGCATGAGCATCAGCAGCAGCAGCATTAGCATCAGCCCCCCCCATTAGCACCACCAGCAGCAGCATTAGCAGCAGCAGCAGCAACAGCGGCGCCTCACGGGCGGGCTGGAATGCGTGCATTTTTGCTGCGCCTGCGGGGTCTTTGCGCGCTTTGGCGTGCTGCAGCGACAGCAGCACTTCGCCGAGGCCCCAGGGCAGCACCAAAAGGCAAAGGCCGAAGCAGGCAAAAGAGAGCCACCGCTGTGACCACTGGTCATCTTCTGTTTCAGCAAATGCCAGCTGCCACACCAGCCAACTCGCCGACACCAAAAAGGCCACGAGCCTGCGGAAACAGCCGCTTTTTCAGAACCATTTGGACTAAAAACATTTCTTTTATTTATGTTTTGTGATTAGTTTCGTTTCAATGTATATTTAATTCATAATTGTGCATAAATATTTGCATAGGTTTGCATGCGGGTGCAGCCATTGGTGGGGAGTATGTACAGGTAAAGTTAATGTGAATGTGCAGAAAGATGCAAATAATTATTTTAAATGAATTTGTGAAGTTCTAATGTCAAATAAATTCAATTATTTGATTAATTAATAATCGAATATATATAAGTATTTATTATAAGTGCAAATGAGGCTTTTTTTGATTTGAAAAGACAGAAAGACCAGTTTAAAGTTCTCAATATTCAAAAAACAGAAAAGTAATTTGAATAATTTACTTTTAACATTAAAGAAAATGCAATTTTTCAAAGAGTGGAAATAAATGGAAAATAAAATAAAAAGTTTCTTTTTAAAATGCAATTTATCAAAAGTGGAGATAAAAGAAAATTAAAATTTAAAGTCTACGTTTTTATTTATTCAAAAATAATTCTTCTTTACGAAAATGCCCGAAAATTCCGAAAAATGAAAAAGTGAAAATGTCCGGGAAATGGAAATTCTGGAAATAAAGGAATTTGCAAACTTGCATTTTCATGAATACCTTTAAGAGACTTTTTGTTAAAAAAAGAAATTAAAATGGATTAATTAAATGAATTAAATGAATTAAATGAATTAATTAAAATGATTTTCTAATCAAAAGTCTCACCAAATTGAAGCCATAGTCCACTTCAATACTGCTTTAATTGTCTTGCTTCTTTTGCTGCCGCTTGCTGATGCTGCTAGACTCTCAGGCACCAGCCGCCGCTGCAGCAGCTGCAGCAGCGCCTGCGGGTCTTCAATAGGCTTGCGGCAGTCGCACAGCTCCTCTGCAACAGCAGCAGCAGCAGCAGCAGCAGAATCAGTATCAGCATCACACATAGCATAGGCAGATGCAGCAGGAGCACGAGCAGCAGCAGCAGCAGCAGAAGGAGCAGAAGCAGCAGCAGGCGCAAGGGCAGAAGCAGCGGCAGACGTACAGGCAGCAAAAGCAGCACCAGCACACAAAGCAGCAGGAGCAGCAGCAGACGCAGCAGCAGACACAGCAGCAGCAGGGGCTAATATTTCAGATACAGCTGTAGCTAAATATGAATTCTTCTTTTTGCTGCACTGCAGCAAGGAGCCCAGCTAAATTAAGAGAAGCGATTGCACTATTTCCTGTGCAGTGCAGGAGCCTTAGTCCTTGAGCTGCCCCTCTAGCAGCAGCAGCAGCTGCTGCTGCTGCTACTGCTGCTGCTGCTGCTGCCTAGCTGCTGCTGCGTAGGCTGCTGCAACTAAGCTAGGTCAGTCCTTGTCCTACGAAACTTCGTGTCGGCAACAATTAAGGTGACAGTCCCACCTCACAGTCAGCAGCAGCAGCAGGAGCAGCAGCAGCAGCAGGAGCAGCAGCAGCAGCAGCAGCAGCAGCGTTTGGCTCACCGTCCTGCAGGGACCAGGCGATCTCGCCCGCAGTTTCTGTGTGTCCCTGCCTCTTGGCTGTGCTGCTTGCTGCAGCAGCAACAGCAGCAGCAGATTCCTGCAGCCGCATGACACTGGCTGTGTCTGGGGGAGGTGCAGCAAACAGCACATGCAGTTTGCTGCTGGGGGGCCCCCCCCGTGCTGCTAGGGGCCCCCTTTGAGGGTCCAGAGAAGCAACAGCAGCACGGGCCCCTGCCAAAACAGAATCTGCTGCTGCTAATGTTGCTAGAGTGTGGTCATTTAAATAGCTGCGCTGCTCATTGACTTGCTGCTGCTGCTGCAGGAAGCTCGTGTGCTGCGCCTCCAGCTGCTGCTGTTGCAGCCGGGCAGCTGCTTCCAGAGCGTTGCTGAGCTGCTGCTGCTGCCGCTCTTGCTGCTGCTGCAGCTGCTCCCGCTGCCGAGCCACAAGCTCCTCCTGCCTATCCAGCTGCTGCTGCCGTATTCGAATGGCTGTGGTGAGCTGCTGCTGCTGCAGCAGCTGCTGCTGCTGCGTCAGTTGCTGCTGCTCTGCCAGCTGCTGAGATATTGCGTACACTTGCTCGGCGATGCTGTCAAGAGCAGCAGCAGCAGCATCAGCAGGGCCGCCGGCTCTGCTGCTGCGGCGCAAGGACAGCTGCTGCTGCTGCTGCTGCTGCTGCAGTGAGGTATCCCCATAAGACACTATGGGCTCAGAGGTTCTGGGCGTAAAGGGGTCGCCCCTGATTGTAGCTGCTGAGGCCTGCTGCCATGCCCCCTGCTGCTGCTGCTGCTGCTGCTGCAGATGGCTGTTCCGCTGCTGCTCAGAAGCCTCCTCTTCTGCTGCCTGGATGTACAGCTGCTGCGTAAAAGAAGAAGGCTCTTCAACTTGCTGCTGCAGCGGAACTGGCTCTGCAGCAAAAGCCCCCGCGTCTCCGTCTGCTGCTTCTGCAGGCAGCAGCAGCTGCTGCTGCAGTTGCTGCTGCTGCGGCGAGCCGAGCAACGCCGGCAGCTGCTGCCGCTGCAGCAGCTGCTGCTCGTGCTGCTGCAGCTGCTGCTGCTGGTGCAGCAAAGCCAACTCAATGCGCCGGAGCTCTTCTTCTCTCATCACCTGTCGGAGCTTTTCCTGCAGCTCCTGCGCGCGCCCAGTCGGTTGTTGCTGCTGCTGCTGCTGCTGCGGCTGCTGCTGCAGCGACTGCTGCAGCTGCTGCTGGTATCTAGCTGGCGCAGTAGCCGTGGCTCTGGGCATAATCGGAAGGCGCTGCTGCTGCTGTTGCTGCTGATGCAGCCTCTGTTGCGGTTGCTGCTGCAGCGGCTGCAGGAAGGGCTGCTGAAGGAACGGCCTCTGCTGCACTTGCTGTTGCATTTGCTGCTGCTGCAGATGCTGCCGCAGCAGCTGCTGCTGCAGCTGCTGCACTTGTTCTGGCTGCAGCTGGTGCTGGTTCTGCAGCAAAGTGGTGCCTATGAGATGAGGGCGAGATGAGCGCCTAGGCGGCCTGCCTACAGACTGTCTAAGTTTCTGCTGCTGCTGCTGCTGCTGCTGTAGCGGTTGCTGCTGCAGCAGCTGCTGCTGCGACAGCTGCTGTTGGGGCTGCTGCGGCAGCGGTGGCAGCAGCAGCGGCTGCTGCTGCTGGAGCAAAGGTGACACTGACCGGAGATCAGCAAGCGCTGCATGCACTAGAGCTTCTGCTTGCTCAGCCACTGCAGCAGCTGCTTCTGCATCTGCTGCTGCTGCTGCTGCTGCCTGCCCCTGTGCTGCTAACGCGGGGCCCCTTTGTGCTGCTGCTGCGGCAGCAGCCCTTTGAGCTTCTGATGCTGCAGTTGCTGCAACAGCAGCTTCGACTCCTGCTGCTGCTTCTGCAGCAACTGCAGCAGCATTCTGTGCTGTTGCTGCGTCTTGCTGCGCTTGCTGCGCCGCAAGCTCCCCGTCTTCCAGCTCCGCAGCAACGGCAGCAGCAGCAGCAGCAGCTGCTGC
>NW_013545208.1:0-2592 GCF_000499545.2 Eimeria tenella
GCATTGGTGCTGCTGCTGCTGCTGCTGCTGCTGCTGCTGCTGCTGCTGAGGCCTCGGGGAGGACTGTGGGGGCTTCCGCCGTCGGCGCTGCTGCTGCTGCTGCTGCTGCGGGCTTTGCTGCTGGTGCTGCTGCTGCTTCCTCTCCAGCCTCTTCCTCCTCCTCCTCTTCCGCTGCTGCTGCTGCTGCAGGCGCTGCTGCTGCTGCTGATGCTTCTTCTGCTTCGCTGCCGCCCTCGCCCTCCTCCTCATTAGGGTTTAGGGTTTGAGATGAATTAGGGTTTAGGGTTTCCTCATTTTCACTTTTGAGCTGCAGAAAACCCCCGTAAACCCTCGAGAGGCCCAGGGGGGGCCAGAGGGAAGAAAAAGCAGCAAAATTGGAGTTTGCGAAGCGCTGAAACCCTGAATTAGGGTTTGGCGAAAACCCTAAATCGGGGTTTGGCGGCAACCCCAAACCCCCGTCGGGGGCCAGCGGCGCTTGCAGAGAAACAGAAGGGTCTAGAGACACAGATTTGTAAACTCTAAACCCTAAAAAGAGGAATAGCAAAACCCTAAACCCTAGACAACTTCTGCTGCTGCCGACGCTCATCTTCAGAGCTCAGCAAGCCGCATCCTAAACCCTAAACCCTAAACCCTCGCCACGGTCAATGCGAAGGCCAAAAAGCCATGAATAACCTTTTTTAAGAAAGGCAGAGTTTCGGGTTTAGGGTTTAGGGTTTGGGGTTTAGGGTTTAGGTTAGTAGGCCTGATTGTCGGCGGCGGTCGGAGACAGCGTCGAGCCGACGAGCGAGGGTTTAGGGTTTAGGGTTTAGGGTTTAGGGTTTGCGCTCGATAAAGAAGACAAATTAAAGCGAAAGGACAGTTTTTATAAATTGCAAGCCAGAAACTGAAGAGCACTCCAAACCCTAAACCCTAAACCCTAAACCCTTGGAGGGTCCAGGCCGGTTGCGCGCGCAGCGAACCGCTGGGGCCCCCTAGGGTTTAGGGTTTAGGGTTTAACGTCTATACAACTTAATGCATTTATGCAGCGCAATATAAACTGCAAAACCAGTAAGCGGCGGTTTAGGGTTTAGGGTTTAGGGTTTAGGGTTTAGGGTTGTTGATCTCCCATTCCCGGTGGGCGTCTTCGTGCGCGGCTGAACCAGACCACTGAGCCTCCAGAGCCCAAACCCTAAACCCTAAACCCTAAACCCTAGTTTAGGGTTTATCTCTTTTCACGCTAAAATGCGGCCGCCTTCTCAAACCCTCGCTACCGCCGACACCCACGCAGCCCCTGCCTCTCACCCCGGCCTCGGGTTTGTGAGGGTTTAGGGTTTAGGGTTTAGGGTTTAGGGTTTAGGGTTTAGAGAAGATGAAACACCAGACGTGCCACAGGGGCCCCTCCCCGGGGGCCCCCTCAAGACACCACTCAGACATGACGGCGCCGGACACGAACCTTACCCGCGTAAACCCTAAACCCTAAACCCTAAACCCTGAACCCTAAACCCTAAACCCTAAACCCTCGTTGCTAAGCCCTCTATCAGAGAATAAATGGCAGGAGAGTGTGTGTGCTGAGATGTTTGAAAAATGCAAACAGCTCTGCTGCTGCTGCTGCTTCTGCTGCTCACTTAGCAGCAGCAGCAGCAGCAGCAGCAGCAGCAGCAGGTCATCCCTGGGCGCCCGGAGCCTTCGTGTTTCTGGCCTTGCTTCGAGGGTTAGGGGTCTAGGGTTTAGGGTTTAGGGTTTAGGGTTCGTGCGTTGCTGCAGGACAGCGACTTGTGGTCTGTAAGCACAGCGCCGGAAGCAGCAGCAGCAGCAGCAGCAGCAGCTGCTGCTGCTGAGGGTTTAGCAAAGGGTTTAGGGTTTGCTGCTGACGAAATCAACAGCGAATTGGGAGACCTTATTGGCGGCATGCAGCGCTACCACCACCTCGCAAACACCCTCGCAGGTTCCTAAACCCTAAACCCTAAACCCTAAACCCTAGGCTCTAGAGTCTCAGGTTTTTCTCGCAGCTGCTCTCCCTTGGCAGCCCTTCCAGCGGCGGTCGCTCGCACGCAGAATCAGGGTTTAGGGTTTAGGGTTTAGGGTTTAGGGTTTAGGGTTTGCGATTAGGGGGCATGGATCTTGTGTCGGTGGTTGAGGGTTTGCGGCTGAAGAGCTCGCAGCTGCAGCAGCAGCAGCAGCAGCGGCTGCGGGAGAAGACGAAGCAGCAGCTGCAGCAAGCCAGGCTGCGTGCGCAGCAGCAGCAGCAGCAGCTCAGAGAAAAGCTCATGGCTAGCCAGCTAGCTGCTAAAGACCAAACCATAATTAGGCTCCAGGTAAACCCTAAACCCTAAACCCTAAACCCTAGGGGCTTTCGCGGCGGGGAGGCAGTTTTGCGAGGCGCTGGCGCCGCAATCTAGGGCTTAGGGTTTAGGGTTTAGGGTCTGGGGTTTGCGCAGGCGCAGCTGCGGGCTGCTCAGCAGCGGGCCACGGAGGCGTCAGCTTCTGCTGCAGCAGCTAGCCAGCAGCAGCAGCAGCAGCAGCAGCAGTTGCTGCTGCTGCAGGGGCTTGAGCTAGACCTTTCGCCCACTCCTCGGGGGGGCCCCCGGGGGGCCCCCCGGGGGGGGCCCCCCG
>NW_013545209.1:0-1152 GCF_000499545.2 Eimeria tenella
CCACCGGCAGCTGCCGCAGCTGCTGCTCTGCTGCTTCGCGCTGTACAGACAGCTGCGCCTCAGCAGCAGCTCGGCAGAAAGAGCCCACCAGCTTGTTCGCCCTGCAGCAAAACCCTAAACCCTAAACCCTAAACCCTAGGCCCCGGCCGCTGGGAGGTAAGCGCAGATCCTAAACCCTAAACCCTAAACCCCAAACCCTAAACCCTGAGGGGCGAACAGCGCAGGCACAAAAAAGGCCAGGCGGCTCCCAAGGCGGGCAGCTGCTGCAGACCGAGCTAGGGTTTAGGGTTTAGGGTTTACGTTTGGAGAGCCTTGTCGACGATTTCGTCCATCTTTTTGAAAAGCTGCTCCTGCTGCTTGTTGAGTTCTGCGCGGTGTACAGACACCTCAGCCCCAGCTTGCTGCTGCCACAGCAGCAAAGTTTTGCTGCGGAGAGCAGCAGCAGCAGCAGCAACTTCATCTGGCAGCAGCGGCAGCTCCCGCTGCAGCAGCCGACTCAAGTCCCGCGTGAATAGCAGCAGCAAGTCGTTCTTCGCCATGGCGCTCTGCGCCACAAACCCCAAACCCTAAACCCTAAACCCTAAACCCTAAACCCTCAACGCCGCAAGAGCTGAGAGCGAGGGAACGAAAGACACGGAAAACGAAACGCGCACAAGCCCTTAAACCTCAAGAGCAAACCCCAAACCCTAGACCCTAAACCCTAAACCCTAAACCCTCACTCGGACGGTGGAGAAGTGGTTCATAAAGACCTGAACGTCTCCAAACATATTTGCATTTGCTGCAGCAACAAGAAAGCGCGTGAGCTCTGCAAGGTCCCTGCCCGACATATAAACCTGCTGCTGCTGCTGCTGCTGCTGCAGCTGCTGCAGCGGCTGCTGCTGGTGCAGCGAGAGCATCGGCTGGCCCGCAGCGAGCTTGCGCTTCGGGTTAGCAGCAGCAGCAGCAAACAGCTGCTGCTTGAAAGCAGCAGCAGCAGCAGCATAAGAAGGATCTTCATCTGCTGGCAGCAGCAAATCCAAACGCTGCAGCAGCGAACCCTTTTCTGTGGGCGCCCGCAGCGCGAAACAGTCCACGCTCGAATACAGCGACCTGCGCCAAACCCTAAACCCTAAACCCTAAACCCTAAACCCTAAACCCTAAACCCTAAACCCT
>NW_013545210.1:0-2879 GCF_000499545.2 Eimeria tenella
GCAGCAGCAGCGAGCTGCTGCTGCTGCTGCTGCTCAGCAGCAACTGTAGCAGCAAGAAACTCAAACCCTCGCATGCAAATGGGGGCCCCCAAACCCCGCTGCTGCGACATCTGCAGCAGCAGCAGCTGCGCCTTTTGAGAGAAGTCGCTGGGCACGCAGAGGCAAGTGTTGTCCAGCACTTGCATGAACTGAAACGCAAACCCTAAACCCTAAACCCTAAACCCTAAACCCTAGGCCCTCGAGCTGGCACAGTCAGGCACCAGTTGAGCCAAGCCGGGGCTCGCGGCTCTTGAAGACGCAGCGAGGGTGTAGGGTTTAGGGTTTAGGGTTTAGGGCTTGCATTGCACAGGTGCCCGGCTCCAGGGGTTTTCGCCGAGGGTTTAGGGTTTAGGGTTTAGGGTTTAGGGTTTAGGCTTTAGCCTGACTGCTGAGCTTTGAAAGTAAGCAGTAGGGATTGCGGACTGTTCCATCATGCGCGTCAAAATCTGTGCTGCTATCAGCAGCACCTGCGCCAAGCCTCCAAACCCTAAACCCTATACCCTAAACCCTAAACCCTAGACAGTAGCTATCAGCGTTGAAACCCGAAAACCCAGCTCAAAACCCCTGCCTGAGCCTTTACTACAAGCGCCTACAACTGGCTTAGCAGTCATGATGCTTCAGGGTTTAGGGTTTAGGGTTTAGGGTTTGGGGCTTTTACTTTGAGAGTTTTGTCGGTAAATGCTTTGTGCATGCAGAACGCCAGCGCCTCAAAGAACTCCCTAGACCTCAACAGATTTGCTGCAGCAGCAGCAGCAGAAGGAGCAGCAGCAGCAGTACCAGCTACAGGGAAGGCAGCAGCAGCAGCTGGTGCAGCAGCGGCAGCACGTGCAACATTGGCAGCAGGTGCAGCAGCAGGAGAAACACAGGACTGAAGCAGAAGAGACCAGCATTCAGAGGATTAACAGGAAGAGCAGAAAAGCCATTTCTGCTGCTGCTGCTGCGTCCCTGCTGCGGCTGCTGCTGCTGCTGCTGCTGCTGCAGCTGGGACGCTCACGCTGCTGCTGCTGCTCCAGCTCTTCTTCTTGCTGTAGCCGCTGCAGCAAAGCCCTAAAACCCTCCACTCTGGTGTCTGGAGATTTGTCAAAAATAGCAGCAACACTTGAGGGGCCCCAGAACTGCAGCAGGGGCCCCCAGCCGTCAGGAGCGGATGCAGCAGTACCTGCTGCTGCTGCTGCTGCTGCTGTTGCGGTGCCTTCGGCTGCGGGAGAGGATGCGGCGGGGGATGATGGGTCCTGCAGCAGGCCAGCAAATAGACCCATAGTGCACAGCCTTAAACCCTAAACCCTGAACCCTAAACCCTAAACCCTAAACCCTAAACCCTAAGCTGCAAGACTCGGGTCTGACATGATATCCTTTGTGTTCCTCATGCGGCTCTTCCACTCCGAAGGAAGGTAGCTGCAGACAACCACGCTCGGTAAACCCTAAACCCTAAACCCTAAACCCTAAGCTCTAAGCCCCCACTTCTTATCTCTGAGCTCCACACTTTGAAGTATAGATGCAAACCGTGAAGTTCCCATGACGAGTCACCAAAGCCGCCACTCCAGCCCGAGGGTTTAGGGTTTAGGGTTTAGGGTTTACTTTCTGGTTGAGACACCGCAGCAGCTCCTCCTCAGTGACTTCGTCGTCAGAAGCATCCAAAGGGTCTGTGTCTCCCTGCAGCAGCAGCGCAGCAGCAACAGAGCGCCGCAGCAGCGCAGCAATGCTGTGCAGCTGCTGCTGCACTGCAGCAGCAGCAGCAAAGTCGTCTCGCGCAACAGCAGCTCTGCAGGCACACAAACCCTAAACCCTAAACCCTAATCCCTAAAGCCACCATTTTCTGGTCCAGCATTTGTTGGTTACGAAAAGCTAAGTACCAGAGCTAAGACTAGGGACACTGGATCTAGGGTTTAGGGTTTAGGGTTTAGGGTTTAGCTTAGTTCGGTGCTTTCTCAGCGCTGCGGCTGAAGACCAGATTTCATTCTAGGGTTAAGCTCGAAGATTTAGGGCTTTGAGTGCAGCTCGGGATGAGGGTTTATCTCTAGGGTTTAGGGTTTAGGGTTTAGGGTTTAGGGTTTGCGGACTCCTTCTTGGCCTCCAGGGCCTGCACCTTGGGAATTGCTTCTAGGGTTTTGAGCAGCGCCTGACTAATGCGAGCAGCACTTGTGAACTGTTCTGCTGCTGCTCTTTGCTGCTTCGCCTGCTGCAGCAGCTGCAGCTGCTGCAGCAGGAACGCGCTGATTCGCCCGTGGCCCAGGCGCTGCAGGGGCTCCTGCTGCTGCAGCTGCTGCGGCTGCAGCAACAGCAGCAGCAGCGCAAACACAAGAATCAACTTATTTCCGAAATCCCCGCATCTAAAACCAAAACCTTAAACCCTGTTTCTCTTCAAAGCCTCGAAGAAGGCTCTTGCGGACTAATTGAAGGAGCAGCAGGTGCACTGGAGGCGACAGCAGCAGCAGCAGAGAGGCCTGTTGCAGCAGCAGCAGCAGAGGCCAACAGCGGCAGCAGCAGCGGCAGCAGCTGTAGTAGGCGAAGAAACAGTGTTCGAAACAGCAGCAAGAGCTGATAAGGCAGCAGCAGCAGCAGCAGCAGCAGCAGAAACAGCAGCAACTTGCCAGTAGCTGCTGCTGCAGCAAAATTCTGAGGCCTGGGCAGCATATTCCAGGGGCAGGACAGCCCCCAAGCCTTAGGGAGCGCAGCAGCATCTGCAAAAGCCAAAACGCAGCAGGCACTGCTGCTGCTGCTGCTGCACCAGTAGCAGCAGCAGATGCAGCAATAGAGGCAGCAGAGACTGCTGCTGCTGCAGCTCTGCTGAACAGCAACATCCACCTCACCAACACCCCTTACTCAGCAGGAATCGCTGG
>NW_013545211.1:0-3897 GCF_000499545.2 Eimeria tenella
CGCGTGACAGGCGGAAATACTAGCCACTATACTAACTCGGACTGACTGCTGCTGCTCCGCTGCTGCAGCAGCGCTGCATGCAGCACGTGGCTTTCTGCGGTGTACGTACACCCCACACCCCACACTGCTGCGGTGTACAGACTCCCCACGCTGCTGCGGTGTACAGACACCGCAGCGGAGTCGAGTGTCCGAGTGTCTGGACACCTCAGCTCGCTGGGGTGCCTGTAAACCGTAGCTACTTGCAGTGTCTGTACACCTCAGCTGCCTGCAGTGTCTGTACACCTCAACTTGTGGGGTGTCTGTACACCTCAGCTGCCTGCAGTGTCTATACACCTCAACTTGTGGGGTGTCTGTTCAGCTCAGGTAGCTGTGATGTCTGTACACCGCAACAGCTGCTGCGGTGTCTATCCACCTCATCAGCTGCTGCAGCTGGGGTGTCTGTACACCTCATCAGCTGCTGCAGCTGGGGTGTGTGTCCACCTCAGCTGCTGCAGCTGGGGTGTCTGTCCACCTCCTCAGCTGCTGCAGCTGGGGTGTCTATACACCTCCTCAGCTGCTGCACCTGAGGTGCCTGTACACCTCAAGAGCTGCTGCAGCTGGGGTGTCTACACACCTCAACATCTGCTGCGGCTGCTGCTGCTGCAGCTGGGGTGTCTGTACACCTCAGTGCCTCCAGATCCCAAGCATCCAAGCATGCGGTCTTTGGCCCCGGAGGCTGCTGCAGCTGCGGTGTCTACACACCTGCTCAGCTGCTGCTGCTGCGGTGTCTACACACCTCAACACCTGCTGCTGCTGCTGCTGCTGCTGCTGCTGCAGCACCTCTGCTCTTCAGTGCCTCCAGATTCTTAGCATGCGGTCTTTGCCCCCCGAAGCTGCAGCGCCTCCGTTGGGGGCCCAGTCGATGGCGTAGACTTCGTCGGCGTGGCCGGGGAGGTCTTCTTTGAGTCGCTGCTGCTCCGCGTCCCACACCTTCAAAGTGCTGTCCCCGCTTCCTGCAAACCCTAAACCCTAAACCCCAAACCCTAAACCCTTGCCGCCCGCAGCCTCTTCGCGGGGCAGTCTACACCCCGCGCGGCCGAGAGGGCGCCACGACACCGATGCAGCAGCAGCAGCAGCAGCAGCAGCAGCAGCAACGGACCTGACAGCAGCAAACGGCTGTCTGCTGCCCAGGCCAGTTGGTAGACAGGCCCCACGTGGCCCCTCAAAGTGGCCATGTACTGGCCAGTGGTCCCGTTCCACAGCCTGCAACAAACCCTAAACCCTAAACCCTAAACCCTAAACCCTAGGTCCTTGGCCTGTCTAGTGGGAAAACGCAAATAAACAAATGGACTGACATGAAACCAAATAATGCAAGTAGGGGCAAACGAATCAACTAGTAAATGAAGACAAATTAAATAAATAAAATAAATAAATAAATAAATGAATGAATAAAATAATAAACCAATTTAATAAAATATAAACTAGAAACAAAATAAAGAATTAATCAAACTCGCCTGATGGACTTGTCGAAAGAGCCAGAGGCGATCATAAGGCCGTTGGGGGAGAAGCACACCTGCGCAGACATCTCAAACCCTAAACCCTAAGCCCTAAACCCTAAACCCTAGACCCTAAACCCTAAACCCTAAACTGCAATCCCAGAAACTCAAGCCCTACGCTCTGCCCTCGACGTCTCGATCTCATGCAGGACAAGCCGAATCCGTTCGCCACCACACTTCCCATAAACCCTAAACCCTAAACCCTAAACCCTAAACCCTAAACCCCAAACCCTAAACCCTACGCAGTTGATGAGCTTCTGATGCCCCGTCATCCGTCCCACTTCCTCAAAAGTTCCGTTGGGCTTTAGCCTGCGGAGGATAAGAGTCGAGTCATCTGAGCCGGACAGAAGGGCCTCCTGGTCGCACTGCGCAAACCACAAATTAGGGTTTAGGGTTTAGGGTTCAGATTCTCCAGCTTGCGGGCGGGCGGCAAAGACAGAAGACACAGGCACTGCCAGATGCAGCAGCAAAATAAAAGGCAAACACAGAGAAGGATAATCAGCAGCAATAACAGCAGCAGCAGCAGCAGCAGAAGCAACAGCAGCGGCAGCAACAGCAAACCTCTTGAATGAAGGTATTAAAGTGCTTTTCCGCAGCTTCCTTCATTTCTGAGACATAAAACCCGCAACACGATCTAGGGTTTAGGGTTTAGGGTTTAGCAAGCAGGAGGCCAAACAGACCCCGCCTGCTGAGCCCAAGGGCCCTACCAGCTGGTCAGCTGGCTAGCCAGCTAGCTAGCTAAATAGCTAGCCAGCTAGCTATCTAGCTAGCGAGCTAGCTAGCTAAAGAGACTAGCTAGCTAGCGATCTAGCTAGCTAGCTAGCTAGCCAGCTGAGTGCTCTGGGGGCCCCTACTGCGTGCCCGCGAATTCGCTGCTCAAGCTAGACCCTAAGCCCTAAGCCCTAAAACCTAAACCCTAAACCCTAAACCCTAAAAGGGGGCCTACCCGCAAAGGAAGTAAAAGCCTGCTGCTGCACCCGATTGTCGAAGGGGCCCCGGCGCAGCACCGCGTCGGAGTTGAGGGCCAGAGTGTTCACCCAGTGTGCATGCCCTGCAGCAGCAGCAGCAGCAGCAGCAGCACAGTAGCAGCAACAGCAGGAATGCTAGCGACACGGACAGTAGCTGCTGCAACAGCAGCGCCAGATGCAGCAGCTTGTAAAGCAGCAGCAGAAACCGGGACACAACAGCAGCAACAGCAGCAGTAGCGGGGACACAATAGCAGCAACAGCAGCAGCAACTTGAGCAGTAGCAGCAACGGCAACAGCAGCAGCAAGAACAGCAGCAGCCACAGATGCAGCAGCAGCAAAACATACAGCAGCATCCGAGGCAGTAGCAGCAACAGCACCAACGCAGCAGCCAACAGCCTCACGCCCGCCAGAAGGTCAGCAGCAGCAGCAAGAGCAGCAGCAGCAAGAGCAGCAGCAGCAGCAGCAAGAGCAGCAGCAGCAGCACCTTTAAGGTCCTTGACAAGGGCTCCCGTCAGAGGGTTTAAAACCTTCACTGTTGTGTCTCTTGAGGCGCTGAATAAATAGCCTGAACGAAAGGGTTTACAATTAGGGTTTGCAGCTAGGGTTTGCAGCTAGGGTTTAGGGTTTAGGGTTTCCAGTAGGGTTTGCAGTCACGGTCTCCACACACTGCTGGTTTGGCAACTGCGCCGAGGGTTTGGTTCATAATTTGAACCTGCGCCCAGATTAGGGTTTAGAGTTAGGGTTTAGGGTTTAGGGTTTGGGCGCAGCGCTAGGATTGGGGCACATCAAACGGGCCATATGCAGCTACTGCTTCTCTACTCTATTACAGGGGCTTCGGGTATAGGGTTTAGGGTTTACGGCTCTTCACTCTATTACAGTGGTTTAGGGTTTAGGGTTTAGGGTTTAGGGTTTAGGGTTTAGGGTCACCTTGGGGGCCTCCAGACCACTTTACTTGAGTAACAGGCTGAGCATGAAAACTCAAAACCCTCAGCGCTTGCTGCTGCCCCGTTCGCCAGATCCGGACAGTGCCGTCCTGCAGCCCCAAACCCTAAACCCTAAACCCTAAGCCCTAAACCCTAAACCCTCGAATACAAACCCCACCCTTCGCTGAAAACCTGAGTTGGGAGCTCAAACCCTTGAGCCAGAAGACTCTGGATTTCTACTGAAATGCACAGATGCAGCAGCAGCAGCAGCGAGAGCAGCAACAGCAACAGCAAGAGCACCAGCAGCAGCAGCAGCAGCAGCAGCAAGAGCATCCCACCTTGCTGCCGCTCGCCAAAAGGAGGCTCGGCAGTGCAAACCCGAGGCGTTTTCTCCAGGCAGCAGAAATGCGTTGGATCGAGCCCTTTGCTGCTGCTGCTGCTGCTGCTGCTGCTGCTGGCTGCGCGCCCGCC
>NW_013545213.1:0-2167 GCF_000499545.2 Eimeria tenella
AACCCTAAACCCTAAACCCTAAACCCTAAACCCTAAACCCTGAACACTAAACCCTAAACCAGCCTAAAGCCAAAGGCCTGTGGCCTGAAATTTCTAGTGTTAAGAGGCTGGATGCCTTGCTTTACTTTCTCGAAGTGGACTCTGAAAAGTTAGCTTGAGCTTTGAGTGAACAAATGAACTCTGTCAGAACACAATTAAGGTAGGCTCAAGTTGCGGCGGCCAAAGGAAGCACGCTTTGATGTGCAAAGCCGGCCAGGACTATCTTCAAGATGCGTTCGTGCACGCTTCGAGGGCAGAAATGCCAGCACCACGCTGCTGCTGCATTAGAAAAATACCGCCGGTGTAACACAAGGAAACTCACTCACTAGGATAGTACAAAATTCAGCCTACCGAGGACGACTGATATACGGTCTTGAGAATCAGCAGAAACCGAAAAGGCTGGAAAAAATCTGGCTGTCATTGGTTCCGAAGTCATTCAAAATCCACCATGGCAAGGACATGAAAATATTTCGCGTATCATTGCCCCTTTTTGCTCCGGACTTTTTAACGTCAACTGTGAGGCAGCCGAAATTATTATCCACTGGAAATCTACCATAGTAACGCACTTCAAGAAGCCGATAAAATTCGTGTGGTTTTCCACTTTTTCAATTTCAACAATGCATGGAAGCTGATCTAGTGAGTGATTACTTGACGTGATCACGCACAGTTGCCTGGTACGGCAGCTTGAATGGATAGGGCCGAAACAGAAAGCAGGAGGCAAGTGGATGCAAAGAGGAATAAATAATGTAACAGCCCAACAGGTGAGCAGACGAGCAAACCACTCGGTTACATGTCTGGCTTGCAGCGAGTTGACAACAGACACTTAGAGGGAGGGTAGCAGAAGCATATATGTGGTCTTCTTCTCGCTTGTTGAAGGCCTTTTTCCCAATACAATTGGAATTCCTGTCATCAGCAAACGCAGCGCACCCCACAAAATGCAGCGTATGAACACTATGCGCACACAAGGGCAACCTTCAAGAGGTCGCGGAACGCGCTGTGCGTCCAGATCGAGCATGACAAAAGCACTCGCTTTCCAGAAGTAAAGAAACTCAGTACGTGCGAGATGCACGGCCAATGTAAAACACAAAAAAATTGGAGAGATTCGTTGTAGGCATCCAATGCAAGCATGCATTGGGAAGCACTGCAGCCAACTTTCGGAACACACTCATGATCTTCACGAATTGAGCTTCTTACTGACCCAAAGAAAGGCAGGTACCCACACAAGCACAGGTAATGCTGCGAGCCACTGCATCACCGGACTACGCATCACCTGACGCAAAAATCACCCTCCCATACTATGCATCAAAGCTACCCTGTGAGTGCTGCTGAGTGGAGTCAGTTAATGGCAGCTGTAGTTGTCTGGGCGTTCTAGTGCACCGCTTTGTTGTTCCTCTCAGCACATGCCCACAATGCGCTGCGTCAGTGAGATTCAATGCGAACTTCCGTGAACGTGCTGATTCAAAAGCACCGTGAACGTGCTGATTGAAAACCACCGTGAATGTGCTGATTGAAAAGCTCCAGGAATTATGGTGCTTCAAAGGTTATGTTGGTTACTCGCAAAACACGGGAAGGCACCTGGTCCTTGTGATTTCTCACTTTCTGCACGGAGCATAGGCCTTTACTTTTTGGGTACCTGGTGTAAACCGTGACGTTAAAGTTTGCACTGTTCGGCAAAAACTTACGTGAAAGATACGAAAGCAACTGGGCAACAGTGCAAGCCAACATCGTACACTGCCCGACTCAGCAATTGTTCAGCAATTGCTCTACCACACCGTCCATGAAAGACATGCTTTCAGTGCTACCCCGTGGGATTTGTTACAGCTGACGTGGCACTTCCATGCAGCATTGTGGAACCTTCTCAAAGCACATGCTCACAATGGACTGCGCCGTTTGTTTAGTGAGCCGCGCGTTACATCTCAGTGCCGCAAACGTACTAGGTGCAAAGTGTGGGAATTTAAGAAATCACAAACGGCATTCTAAGCAATGCATGGAGTCTGTTGTTCGCCTACAGCAAGCAGGCGTTCGCGCAGATAACATGCCGGAATGCCAACTCTGGAGCCTCTGTGCTACTTGTTAAATGCGCGAACACTTAAGAGAGGTTTCAAGCCAAGGCCGAGTTGCGTGCGCA
>NW_013545214.1:0-1137 GCF_000499545.2 Eimeria tenella
TGCTGCTGCTGCTGCTGCTGCTTTTGGTGCTGCTGCTGACACGCTAGGTGCTGCTGAAACGTTGGGACTTCCCGTTGTGGGACTCGTGCTGCAGCTTTTCGAGATTGCTGCTCTTGTATGCTGCTGCTGCTGCCGCCAGTTTTGCTACTCCTGCTGCTGATTGTGCTGCTGCGGCTGCTGCTGTTCATCTTGCTGCTGCTGCTGCTGCTGCAGTTTGCTGCGGAGACAACCTCTACGGACAATGCGGAGTTAAGCCGTCCGGGCCGAAGACATATCATGTGGCGATGAACGAGGCTAGTCTCAAGCCCCAAACCCTAAACCCTAAACCCTAAACCCTAATCTCTACTCCAGTACCTTCAACCCACACAGCAGTCTGTAGCATTAAACACTTTAGTTTTGGAGCTGCGGCAACGGCACCGTGAACACAGGTTTAGGTTTAGGGTTTAGGGTTTAGGGTTTAGGGTTTAGGGTTCAGGGTTTGGGGTTTAGGGTTTTTGCAGGTGGTGCTGCCTGAGAACGCCAAGGCTGCTGCTGCTGCATGCGGCGATCGCCACACTCTTGTGCTGACTGCAGACGGCAATACATTTGCGTCCGACACCAAACCCTAAACCCTAGCTCTCAAACCCTAAACCCTAAACCCTAAACCCTCGCCGCCAAAGCTTCAGCCGTAGCTGCTAAACCCTAAGCCCTAGCTGTCTGTCGCGCAGAAAATGCAGCATGGGTGTGAATGCCATGCCCGGAGGCTGCAGCGCACCCAGTGTTTCGAGTTTAGGGTTTAGGGTTTAGGGTTTAGGGTTTGTGCTGTAGGTTTGGAGACGACTCGAAGATCCAGCTGGCAATTGGAGACACTCGAGGCCAAGGAGGTGCAGATATGGGGACGACATACAAAGAGAGGATTGACATGGGTGAGAGAATCCAGGGTTTAGGGTTTAGCGTTTAGGGTTTAGGATTTAGGGTTTACTAACAGTTCGGCTCCCGCAGAATTGCGTACAGCAAACCCTAAATGAGCGACAACACCGCAGTTCTTCTAGCGCAGAGCGGAGACAGCTTTTTTTTGGCCTTTCTGAGGCCTCTAAACCTAGGGTTTAGGGTTTAGGGTTTAGGGTTTAGGGTTTAGGGTTTAGGGTTTGTGCTGCA
>NW_013545217.1:0-2362 GCF_000499545.2 Eimeria tenella
GGGGGGGGGGGGGGGCCCCGGGGGCCCCCTGAGGCCCCTCCCTGCGTCTCTTTGCCCCGCACTCTTCTACGACTGTACCCACGACAATGAGCCAGCAGCAAGCAAGTTCACTCCAGCAGCAACTCTGGCTTTTGCTGCTGTTGCTGCTGCTGCTGCTGCTGCCTGCGGCAGCACCCGCGGCACTGATGAACTTGTCCCCTTTACTCTTTCGGTGGTTCACGAGCGCCGCCTTTACCACGACTTCCACCCCGAAGTCCCGCTGCGAAACCCTGCTGCAGCAGCAGCAGCAGCAGCAGCAAAGCCCGCAGCAGCAGCAGCAGAAGCAGCAGCAGAGGAGGGCGTGGAGGTGGTGTGGCCCGGAGAGGCGCAGCAAGTGGCCGTGCGGGGCGAGTGGGACGGGTGGGCTGCGGACGTGCCGCTGGAGCGCTGCAGCAAGGGTTTAGGGTTTAGGGTTTTGCTGCAGCAGCAGCAGCACTTCCGAAACCCTCAAGGCAGCAAAAAGGAGACAGTGCAATTCAAGTTCATTGTCGACGGCCAGTGGAGATACAGCCCAAGCAGCCCCACAGTCTCCGACGGCCGCGGCAACATCAACAACATAGCTGCGCTTCCGGGGGCCAAGTTGCCCGGTAAACCCTAAACCCTAAACCCTAAACCCTAGGCCCTAGGCCCTAAGCCGTAGGCGCTGAACACTGAGAAGCGGGGGGCCCGAGAGCTCGCTGGCCCGGGGCCGCGGGGGTTTTGCCGGCGCTGCTGCTGCGGGCGGCGCCCCCGGGGACCTAGGGTTTAGGGTTTAGGGTTTAGGGTTTAGGGTTTAGGGTTTGGCTGCAGGGTCGTTGCCGGGGCTGCTGGGCGTGCGCCCCGTGTTGAACCGGCTGCACCTGCGTTTGGCCGAGGAAGGGTTTAGCCAATTTGCTGTTGAGCTTTTGGGAGAAGATTTAATTTTAATAAAAAGAATAAACCCTCAAACCCTAAATTGTTGTTACACGTTAGCCCGCTGCGCCTACCCCGGCTGCAACGCCGAAGCCCCCCTGCCCCCCGTGAGCCAAACCCCAAACCCTAAACCCTAAACCCTAAACCCTAAACCCTAGGTCCTCTTGGAAAGCGGCGCCCCCGAGAAGCGCGCGCTGCAGCGCGCCTCTGCCGCCAGTCTGTGTCTTGCCAGAACCCAGGCTCCAGGGTCTAGGGTTTAGGGTTTGGGGTTTAGGGTTTAGGGTTTAGGGTTTAGGGTTTGGGTTGCAGGTGGTGCTGAGCGGGAAGATAACGGAGGTGGCGTTGGTGGCGAGTTTGCATGCAGAGTGTGGGGCTGTGGGGCGGTTTGCTGCTGACAGCAACTTCATAAATGGGGTTGAGGGTTTAGCGAGGGTTTACGAGGGTTTGGAGAGTGTGGGGCAGTGTACGTACACCGCAGCGACTGGGGAAACGACGCTGCTGCTGCAGCAGCAGTTCGTGCCGGGCTCTGCTGCAGTGCTGTTTACGGCGCCGGAGGACCCGCTGCTGCTGCAGCAGCTGCAGCAGCAGCTGCGCGAAACCGTCGAAAGGGCCCCCGCGCTGCTGGCAGCAGCAGCAGCAGCAGAACTCAACTGTCTCCTTTATAAGTGCAACAGCGAAGAGACAGATGCTTCGTGTGGGGCCCGCGGGGTGTACGTACTCCCGGGCTTTGGACCACTGGTCTACAGTGGTTTGGCGGGGCTGGTGGGGGCCTTCGACGCTGCGCGGCAGCAGCAGCAGCAGCAGCAGCAGCAGCAGCAGCCCATTTGCGAGAACCTCCGCGCTGGCCTGTGGCTGCTGCAGTACACCGTGGACCGCCTCGCGGGCCAGAGCACGCTGCTGCCGCTGCAGCAGCAGCTGCAGCAAACCCTGCTGCTGCTGCAGCAGCTAAAGGGCTACAACTGGATAAGACCCTACATAGTGGACCGGCTAATAAGTGGGGTTTACGCGCAGGTGGGGGCTTTGGTGTGGTCGCGCATTCCTGCTGCTGCACCTCGCCCTCGCCTCGCTGCAGTGCTACGGCGCTGTTGCTTCCGCCCCACTCATCTGGGGATCGAACGATCCCAGCCTTGCTGCTGGGCTGCCCCACTTCGCCACGGGCTTTATGCGCAACTGGGGCCGAGACACTTTCATCGCCATCAGGGGCATACTCATTGCCACCGGGTAGGGTTTAGGGTTTAGGGTTTAGGGCTTAGGGTTTAGGGTTAGGGGTGGGGAATTGGGGGTTGGGAGTTAGGGGTGTCTTTCGTCGCCATCAGGGGCATACTCATTGCCGCCGGGTAGGGTTTAGGGTTTAGGGCTTAGGGTTTAGGGCTTAGGGTTTAGGGCTTAGGGCTTAGGGCTTAGGGTTTAGGGTTTAGGGTTTAGGGTTTAG
>NW_013545218.1:0-8570 GCF_000499545.2 Eimeria tenella
TTTAGGGTTTAGGGTTTAGGGTTTAGAGTCACCTCGTGGCCAGCTTCTGCGAGGAGAAGGAAGTTGAAAGCTGCTTCGTCGTAGGCCTGCTGCTCGTACGCCGTGTACGCCTGCAGCCAACCCCCAAACCCTAAACCCCAAACCCTAAACCCTAAACCCTAAACCCCAAACCCAAAACATCAGACCCTAAACCCCAAACCCCAAACCCTAAACCCCAAACCCCAAGCCCCAAACCCAAAGCCCCGAGCCCAAAACCCCAAACCCTAAACCCCAAGCCCTAAGCCCGAAACCCCAAGCCGTAGACCCCAAGCCCCAAACCCTAAACCCTAAACCCTAGGGTTTACGCGCTGGAGGAGAACCGCGAAAAAAGGGTTTCTGTCTGCTGCTAGTTTGAGAAGTGCTGCAGCAAGAGGACAGTCTCTAACAGCTCCTAAACCCGAGAGGTGCATGCAGCCCAAAGCAAAAGCTGCTGCAGTGCTGCCGCCGCGCACAGCTTTCGCCAGCCACTTCAAGGCCTCCACAAAGGACTTCGAAGTCCCTGCAAACCCTAAACCCTCGGAAACCCTAAACCCTCAACGCCCGCGCAGCGGGGCAGCTGCAAACCCTCTCCCCCACAAAAAACCAACGCCGCACAAGCCTGGGAACGAAATCGCGAAAAAACCACGTTTTAGGGTTTCCGGGAAGGCCTTAAAGACACGATTAGGGTTTAGGGTTTGACAGAACCATGGAGGCCGAATTCGCCTGCCCATCTGGAAACCCTAAAACAGCGCTTTTGGAAAGGCCTCGGGCGTAGGGCATGAGCTAGGGTTTAGGGTTTAGGGTTTAGGGTTTAGGGTTTGACCTGTGCCCGTCAAGTACATAGAGGCCAAGTTCAACTGCCCATCTGGAGACCCTAAAACAGCGCTTTTGGAAAAAAGTTGAAAAGCAATTTTCGGCGAAGAGTCCAACAGGGGAGTCCCGAAGAAGTACAACAGGCCCAGCCCGTTGTACGCTGCACGCAAACCCTAAACCCTAAACCCTAAACCCTAAACCCTAAACCCTAAACCCTAAACCCTGAACCCATAAGGCTGAACCGCAGACGCTTAAAGGTAGACACTGAACACTAATCCGTGGGGCTAGTGTCCCGAAGAAGTATAAAAGGTCCAAGAAGTTGTTTGCTGCACACAAACCCTAAACCCTAAACCCTAAACCCTAAACCCTAAACCCTACCGATGGGGTCCTCGTTTTCCGTGGCTCCTCTGAAAAACCATTCTGCTGCTTCATTTAAGTCTTGCTCCACTCCGAGGCCCAAAGCGTAAATGTAACCCAAAAGCCCTTTTGCTTCCCCCCTGCATGCAAACACACGCTGCTGCTGCTGCTGCTGCTGCTGCTAGTGCTGCTGCTGCTGCTGCTAGTGCTGCCGGTGCTGCTGGTGCTGATGCTGGCGCTGATTCTGCTGCTGGTGCTGATGCTGGTGGTGGTGCTGCTGCTGCTGTTGCTGCTGCTGTTGCTGCTGGTGCCAGTGCTGCTGCTGCTGCTGCTGCTGCCAGTGCTGCTGCCGCTGCTGCTGCTGCTGCTGGTGCCAATGCTGCCGCTGGTGCTAGTGCTGCTGCTGCTGCCGCTGATGATGATGATGCTGCTGCTGCTGCCGCTGCTGGTGGTACTGTTGTTTCTGCTGCTGCTGCTGCTGCTGCAGCAGCTGCTGCTGCTGGCCGCTGCTGTTGCTGCCGCTGCCGGCAGTCAAAAGGGAAAACTCCGCAGCAGCAGCTGCTACTGCTCCGGGCATCGAGCTCCGTGCATGCGCCCTTACTCTAAACACTAAACCCTAAACCCTAAACCCTAAACCCTCACTTCCAGCTGCTGCTAGCCGCCATCAAGTGGTATTTCGCCTTTGCGAAGTTTTGGGGAAATCCGTCGGTCCCAAATAAGTACTTCCGGCCCAGCACCGCGTGCACCTGAACAAACCCTAAACCCTAAACCCCAAACCCTAAACCCTAAACCCTAAACCCTAGATTTAATGCCCCAGCGTAGAAGTCGCGGTCGACAGATGAAGCGGCTCATCTCTCCGCAGCTGCTCCCGTGCTGCTGGCGCGCGCAGCTTTGAGCGAGGCCTAGGGTTTAGGGTTTAGGGTTTAGGGTTTACAGCGACGTTGCCCTCTTCTGCTTCGTGCAGCAGCATTGTGAGCTGCTCAGGGTCTGCACTCAGCCGCTGCTGCTCGCTGTCTTCTGTGGGGCCTCCTGCTGCTCCTGTTGCTGCTGCTGCTGCAGCAGCAAGCCGCAGCACCTCCACAGCTTGGGGGATTCCGCTCGCGTACGCCTGCGCAAACCCTAAACCCTAAACCCTAAACCCTAAACCCTAAACCCTAGGCCGTGGACCCTGAAGGTGCGCTTCAATCCTGGGCTGCGGAGGAGCCAAACCCTAAACCCTCGGGGGTCCAGGGTCTCGCGTGGCCGCCGTAGAGCTGCTAGGGTTTAGGGTTTGGGTTTACTGAAGCTGTGGCCTTGGCGATGGGGAGGTAGTGGTTTGCTGCTGCTGAGCAGGCCTGCTGCTGCTGCCCCACAGAGCCGTCAAGAGCAGCAAAGCGCTGCCGCCAAGCAGCAGCAGCAGCAGCAGCAGGATGAGCAGCAGCAGCAGCAGAATAGATATACAGCAGCGGCAGCGGAGGGTTTAGGCTGAAGTCGGGGGCCGACAGCAGCAGCTTCATGGCTTGCCCCACAGTTTGCTGCTCACCAGCAGCAGCAGCAGCAGCAGCATCAGCAGCAGCAGCAGCAGCAGCAGCAGCGGAGGCCCCCCTGCTGCTAGCGCCAGACCACGACCAGGGGCCCCCCCCCCGCACCCAGGCGAGGGTTTCCGTGAGCCGCTGCCAAACCCTAGCAGCAAACCCTTCGGTTTGCTGCTGCTGCTGCAGCTGCTGCAGCAAACCCTTCAGGGGCCCCAGGGGGCCCCACGGCTCTGGGATCGGCCGATCCCCAGAAAAGAAAGAAAGCGAAAAGTCTTTGTTCACAACCACTCGCAAGGGTTTCTCCAGCTCTGCGCAAAAACCCTAAACCCTAAACCCTAAACCCTAAACCCTAAACCCTAAACCCGAAGCTCTAGGCGTGTGGCTGCAGGGAGACGCCCGCGCGGCCAGCCAGCTACGTGGCCGCCGCGGGGAGCCGACGAGGGTTTAGTGATTAGGGTTTAGGGTTTAGGGCTAGGGTTTGAGGCTATGGTTTAGAGTTTAAGGCTAGGGTTTAGGGCTAGGGTTTAGGGTTTAGGGCTAGGGTTTAGGGCGTGGGCTGTGTCTGAGCAAGCGGCAGCTCGCGCGCCACCGCAAGGACATAGGGTTTAGGGTTTAGGGTTTAGGGTTTGCGGGCCTTGGCGGGGGGGTTCTTTTGGCAGCAAATAAATGTTTTGATGCAGCACCCCCAAGAAGTATTGAGCATCAGCACTTCCTGCTGCTGCTGCTGCCCACAGCAGCAGCAGCGACTGCAGCAGCAAACGCTGCGGCAGCGGGGGGCGCCCCAAGAAGTAGAAGATCGCCAGTTCGTACTGGCACCTGCAGCACAAACCCTAAACCCTAAACCCTAAACCCTAAACCCTAAACCCCAAACCCTGAACTGGGCAAAAGAGGGGGCTCGGGAGGGTGCACGAGGGCAAACCCTAAACCCTAAACCCCCGCAGCGCCGCTGCACCTCCTGGCCAACCCTCATCCTGCATCGAGGGTTTAGGGTTTAGGGTTTAGGGTTTAGGGTTTAGTGTAAAGGGTCAGGGGCCCCGCCGCCGCCTCCCGTCGGGCCTGCATGCGGCAGTGGTTTTGTTTGTCCTCGGCGTCCCAAATAAGTTTTAAAACCAAATTAAATTAAATTAAATACAGTTAAATTAAATATAATTAAATTAAATTCAACGAAATGAGCAGATTAATGGGCGTGAGCATACACCGCAGATCTTGCTTCACTGGCTTTCGGCTGTACATACACCTCAAGTGCTCGTTCCCGTTGACCTCCAAAACAGCAAACTTGAGAACAAATTGGCCGAATTTTGATTCAATAATTTATTTATTTATTAATTTTCTACCATTAATTTCCCTTTTATTTATTATTCTCCTTTATTTCCCCGTTTTACACTCTTGCTTTGGCAGCTGTAGATACACCTCACCGCCAGAGCGCTCTCTGCCACCACACTCGCCAGGAAATGGAAAGCAAAAGGATTTATTTATTTATTTTATTTTTAATTAATAAACATAATTATTAGCATGTCGGGAAGTTTCATAAACAAATCAAGAGCAGCTTCCACTGAGACTCCTTCGTAGGCCAATCCCGTTGCAGGGGTTTGAGTCTAGGGTTTAGAAAACCACAGTTTAGGGTTAACAAATAGGCCGTCCGCTGCTGCTGCCGCTGCTGCAGCAGCAGCAGCAACAGCAGGTAACTTGAGACGTACTAAACGGAGGGTCTGCAACTCTACCTCCCAAACCCTACTTTAGGTTTTCCAACTTTACTGTCTCAACACTTCAGTGAGAGCCTCAGCGGCGCACCTGTCTACTTCTGCATGCGTTACCTAGGGTTTAGGGTTTACTCTTGTTGCTTCGGTTAAGTCCCCATTGAATTTGATTGTTTCTTTTTTACCAGTCAAATATTAACTCGTTAAACCCTAAACCCTCAACCCTAAACCCTAGCGGAAAGAGTGGTACTCTAAGCCGCTGTGTGGGCCTGTGGGCGTGCGTGGGCGTCAAACCCTGATTTAGGGTTTTGGTTCAAGAGTTGGTTGGATGGGTCGCTGTGTGGAGAACACTCGCGAGGATGGCGTAGGTGCCAAACCCTAAATTAGGGTTTAGGGTCAGCACGTGGTGTTTGCCGCGAGTGCAAGTTCGGGGTTTCGCGCGTTGTGTCTGCGTGGGCGGCGCAAACCCTAAATGAAGGTTTAGGGTTTGGGGAGGCCGCTGGGGCCGCGAAACCCCTTTTTAGGGTTTGGAGGCTCAGTCGATGCTGACTTTCTTCTTCTCGGAGCTGGCCTTGGGGTCACTTGTGGAAATTCGAACAAATAAAACTCCATTTTCAAAAACTGCACTTATTGCATCTTCTATTGCATTTGGCGGCAGCTGAAAACTTCTGCAGAAACCCCCAAAGTTCCTTTCCCGCAGCAAACTCTTCATCGTCTCCTCAGAGTCCGCAGCAGGCCGCGGACGCTCCCCTGCAGCAGCAGCAGCAGCAGCAGCAGCAGCAGCAGCAGCAGCAGCAGCAGCAGCAAACCCTGGATCTGTTCTCGACCTCGACGTGGACGTCCTGCTTGTTGAAGCCGGGAAGGTCGAGGGCGAAAATGATTTGCGAAGACTTCGAGTCGAAAGAAATGTCGCACTGAGGCCTCAAGTTGATTTGCTGCTTCTTAGCAGCAGCGCATGCAACTTCAAAGACAGTGTTGGGCGCTGCAGTGAAGCAGCCCCCGGGGGTCAAGGGGTACCACACGCCCGCCTGCAGCAAACCCTAAACCCTAAACCCTAAACCCTAGCCCTCAAGTTGACTTGCTGCTTCTTAGCAGCAGCGCATGCAACTTCAAAGACAGTGTTGGGCGCTGCAGTGAAGCAGCCCCCGGGGGTCAAGGGGTACCACACGCCCGCCTGCAGCAAACCCTAAACCCTAAACCCTAAACCCTAGAAAGTAGACACTAGAGACTAGACAGTAGACCCGTAGGTGTTGACCAGAAAGCCTAATTTAGGGTTTGGCCCCAACATGGTGTGCGTGAATGTCAAGACATGGTTTGGAAGTGTGTTGAAGGTTTCCGAGGGAGTTTAAAAGCCGTAAAAAGGGTTTAGAAGAGTTTGTAAACCCTAATCTTACTGAATAGGAATAGCTAGTTGTAGATGTGGGGCCGCTTGGAATTAACCGCTGGGGCGCATGTTCTCTTATGTAGGCCTTCACTTCATCCCATGTGGCCTAAATAAACAAATAAACAAACAAACAAACAAATAAATAAATAAATAAACAAATAAATAAATAAATAAATAAACAATTTAATTCGCTGCAAACAATTTGCTAGCTTGGAACCGGCAGAAAGGCGACGCAGTGGACCCTCAAAAGTGCGCGGGGTCGAAACAGAAGGGTTTAGGGTTTAGGGTTTAGGGTTTACGGATTAGGGTTTGGGCTATCTGGATCCCTATGGCAAAAGATGAATGCAGTCCAGTGCCTCCTGCTCTGCATCCATCCTGAGGGCCTAGGATTTAGGGTTTCGGACTGAAGACTCTGAATTAAGCATTGAGGGTCTAGGGTTTAGGGTTTAGGGTTTAGGGTTTGTGTGGACCTCTCCCCTGTCGATCATCTGCTTGGTCCTGGGGTCCTCGAGGAGTTTATTTCGGGTTTCTTCGATGTACTTCTTGAGCTCCTCGATGGAGCCGAAGCCCTCTTGCTGCTGCTGCTGCTGCTGCATCGTGGCGTCTCCCTGCTGCTGCTGCTGCTGCGGCTGCTGCTGCTGCTGCCAAGTGCTGCCCACCACCACGCAGGGGGATGTACGTACACTGTAAGTTGTGGTGCGGGTCGTTCGCGTCGTTTCGTGCGGAGAGAGAGGGCCGGTGACGGTCACCTGCAGCAGCAGCAGCAGCAGCAGCAGCAGCAGCAGCAGCAGTTAAGCTGCTGTTCTTTCAGTTCGACGAGCCCCAGCGGGGCTCGGCAGCGCTGAGGGGCTAGTTGAGGTTCTAGGGACATGAAATGAAGTAAAATGAACTAAAAGGAAACTAAAATGAAGTGGAAAGAAGCGCAAAGGACTGTACATTTGGTGCAGGGCGCAAGGCGCTCGGGTGTACATACACTCGAAGCAGCCACGCACCTTGTCGCCGGACATTCTGAGGAAGCAGAAGAAAAGCGAGAACAAAAGTACCTGCAAAGCTCGGGAAGAAAGAAAATTAATAGAGAGTTTAGAGTTCTTCTTTGGATCTCTAAGAAACTTGAGGTGTACGTACACCTCAGATACTGCAGCCGCGCCGCCGTGTGCAGGGCGGGCCGCGAGGCAGCTGCATGGGCTGCCGCTGCTGCTGCTTTTCGCTCCTTTTTCCGATTTTACTGCTTTTTATCATTAATTTTATCAAAATGGACAAAGTTATTCCATTTAATTAGCTGAAAAGGAGCAAAAAGAGCCCGCCTGAGCCTCCAGCAGCAAAAGCCGCGCCTGCCCAGTGGTACATGCATCGATGCCGCCTCCGCCCACATTTTTTCTGAAATTCTCTCCAATTTAATCAATTAATTGTTTCGTTTGCATTTTAAATTCATTTATTTCATTTTAAAAATTAATTTAGTCATTTTTAGCCCTAAAAATAACTCTTGAAGGCCGCACGAGCATTTGCTGATGGTCAGACGGCGGCGTACCGGTGACGGCGCCGGTGCTGCACCCGTTGAGGAACTAATTCGTTCATTTGTTTTGTTTTTAATTAATTTAATTAATTTAATTTAATTTAATTTAATTTTATTCTTTTAAATTAATCCAACGGAGACGTCGGCAGAACTGAACGCCGCCGCAGAAACAGCTGGTACCAGTCAACGCCGGTCTTGGTACCAGTTCCTGAACCCTAAACCCTAAACCCTAAACCCTACACAGCTACGTGAAAACCCAAGGCCCTGGAGTTTCGAAACCGCTAGAAATAGAATTTACTCCAACGCTCACATTCGCTCAACCAGTTTTAATAACAAACCTAAACCCTGAACCCTAAAATGTGAGCCTTGAAACCTCAGACGTGAACCCTAAGCCCTAAACCCTAGACACTAAATTGGGCACTCCAGACACCTGGACCCTAAATAGCAAACCCTAAACCCTAGACCCTTATTTCTGGACTATTTCTAAACCCTAAAGCCAAAAATGCAAACCCTAAACCCTTTCTTTTCACCAGAAGCAGATTAAAACACTTAAGCCGCAACTGCACAGGCGAGCAAAGGCCGCGGGTCGAAAGGGTTTAGGGTTTAGGGTTTAGGGTTTAGGGGTCACCGGGGCCCTAGGCTGCAGGAAGCAGTTAATTCGCAGCCAAAAGGGCCCCCGCCCTGTTTGCTGCTGCAGTAAGCTGTTGGAGTGGGGGCCCTTGTTGCTGCTGCTGACGTTGCTGCTGATCCTGCTGCTGGGTTTAGGGTTTAGGGTTTAGGGTTTAGGGGTCACCGGGGCCCTAGGCTGCAGGAAGCAGTTAATTCGCAGCCAAAAGGGCCCCCGCCCTGTTTGCTGCTGCAGTAAGCTGTTGGAGTGGGGGCCCTTGTTGCTGCTGCTGACGTTGCTGCTGATCCTGCTGCTGCTGCTGCTGCCTCTCGCCTGCCTCCTTTGGAGACGCTTCGCCTGCACAGCAGCAGCAGCAGCAGCAGCAGCTCAGTAAGGTGCCCCAGCAGCAGCAGCAGCAGCAGCTCGCCATACTTCCGCATACTACGCCAGCAGCAGCAGCAGCAGCAGCAGCAGCAGCTTCTCACCTCCTCCGAAAAGGCAGCGGTGGCTGTGCTGCAGTTGTCTCCCCAGGAGGCAGCCGGGGCCTCTGCGCATAACTCTCTCCAACTTTGTCATCAAGTAAGTGAAGACATTCTGACAAACAATAATCAAACCCTCTGGGGGCCCCCCTGGGAGGCCCCCCGGAGGCCCCCTCTGGGGCCCCCCC
>NW_013545219.1:0-2761 GCF_000499545.2 Eimeria tenella
TTGTTGCTGCTGTCTTCTCCATTATCATAATCTGGTCTGTATTCCAAGTCGCTAGGGTCTAGGGTTTTGAGTCCGAGTTGATTCGGTCCCATCAAAACCTCTTCCACGGCTTTCAAGTAACTCCGCGCGTGCTCCTGCAGCCAAACCCTAAACCCTAAACCCTAAACCCTAAACCCTCGCCCGAAGCCCCGCACAGACACCGCTGCGCGCACCCGCTAACCGTAGTAAACCCTAGTCCCATACGCCGCCACCCCACACGCTGTTCCCCGCCTGCAATAGCCTAAACCCCAAACCCTAAACCCTAAATCCTAAACCCTAAACCCTAAACCCTCGTGCTGCCAGATCCTCACCCCGAGCACCCAGACCTCCACCCAAGTCGCTGCCCGGAAGTCCCACCCCTCCCTCTAAACCCCACACCCCAATCCCCAACCCCTAAACCCTAAACCCTAAACCCCAAACCCTAAACCCTAAACCCTAAACCCTCACGGGTTTGACGAGTTCGGGGGCGACAGCGAGGGCGATGCATGCGTTGGGTCGGAGTTGGAAATCGGCCCAGGGAGTGGAGGCTTTGAAGGTGTCTTTGAAGATGCCTCTTCTATTCACTAATTTAGGGTTTAGGAAGTACTGGCTGTCTTCCTGAGGGTTTAGGGGCACGAAAAAAAGGGTTTCGAAGCGCGCTTTCAACAGCGACTCCCACCGGGTGTACAGACACTCCGATCCATCTCGAAAACAAACTGATTTGTGTTCAAAAACCCTTTCTGGGAGTTTTGAAATAAATCTCAAACTCGATTTCAAAAGTCCATTTATTTCCACTGCTGCGCCGTCGCGCGGAGTCGCAGGCAAACCCTTGTTCCCCGCCTGCGCAACGCACCACGATTTAGGGTTTAGGGTTTAGGGTTTAGGGCGGGGTGCGAAGCAGCAGCACACGCCTGGTTGCTCCCCGAGGGAAAAGATAGCATGAGGGTTTAGGGTTTAGGGTTTGGGGTTCGGGGGTGCGGGTGCAGGTTTACTGAGGGTTTAGGGTTTAGGGTTTAGGGTTTGTTGCCTGCAGCAGCACATGCCTGCTCCCTCCCCTGAGGGTTCTACTGTTTACGGTTCAGGCTTTAGGGTTTGGGGTTCGGTGTTGCGGGTGCAGGTTCATCGAGGGTTTAGGGTTTAGGGTTTGCCTTTTCTGAAGAGCCCATTTTGTCCATCCAAGTGCCGCAGTTTCTGTCATTGCCCCCGAAAATAAACCCTGAATTAGGGTCTACATAAATGTCTACTTGAAACCCTTTATCTGTCATTTGCTCGTCCAGCTGCTTGCCCGCGTTCCACTCGCGAAATGATATGCCCTGCAGACCCACAAACCCTAAACCCTCAACCCTAAACCCTAAACCCCAAACCCCGAACCCCAAACCATCAACCCTCAACCCTCTACCCTAAACCCGAAACCCTGAACCCTAAACCCTAAACCCTAAACCCTAGACCCTAGACCCTAAACCCCAAACCCTAAACCCTAAACCCTAAGCAATGGATGCACCCCTCATGCAGCCTCTCTGTGCTCACGCAAAACACCCACGCACAAGCGCTTAACCCTAAACCCTAATCATAAGTCCCCAACCCTAAATCCAAAGCCCCAACCCGAAACCCTAGCTGCCAAACCCAAACCCTTAACCGTAAACCCTAAACCCTAAACCCTACTTTGGCGTGTGAGGCCAGGATGTGGTGCATGACATCTCCAATATTTCGAATTTCTTCTGGAAGTTGAGAAGCATTTTTTCCATATTTCATTTCGACGGGACAAAGCAGAAAGTCTAAACCCTCGGGAGCCGCCAGGCAGTAGTCTTGGATTGCCTAAACCCCAAACCCTAAACCCTAAACCCTAAACCCTAAACCCTAGACCCTGGATCCTGGACACGTCTACGGCGCGCGTTCGCGCCAGGAGCGCCCCGGGCGCGGGCCCCTCGAAGCCCGCCTGTTCGCAGCGGAGCGCCCAGGGTTTAGGGTTTAGGGTTTAGGGTTTAGGGTTTGGACCTGCATGAAGAACCAAGTGGCATCCCTTGCATTGTATCGAGGGTTATTTCCCGAATCCAACAAATTAGGGATTAGCCCATGACGCAAAACGCGGGCGTAGCCCAGAATCTCCCTGCGCGCTTCCGCGTACCGCCTGCACAAACCCTAAACCCTAAACCCTAAACCCTAAACCCTAATGCTTAAACCCCGGGGCCTACAGCCTAACGCGTGAGTCTTCAGGGTAGTGAGCTGACTTTGTCGCGCCCCCACAGCCCCCCTAACCCCCAAACCCTAAACCCTAGACCGTAAACCCCAAACCCTAAACCCTAAACCCTAAACGGTAAACCCCAAACCCTACCCCGTGGCAACGAGTATGCCTCTGATGGCGATGAAAGGCACCCCGAACCCCCAACCCCCAACTCCCGACCCCCAAACCCCAAACCCTAAACCCCAAACCCCAAACCCTAAATCCTAAACCCTAACCCATAAACCCTACCCAGTGGCAATGAGTATGCCCCTGATGGCGATGAAAGGCACCCCTAACCCCCAACCCCCCACCCGCAACCCCCCACCCCGAAGCCCCACCCCCAAGCCCTAAACCCTAAACCCTAAACCCTAAACCCTAAACCCTACCCCGTGGCAACGAGTATGCCTCCGATGGCGATGAAAGGCACCCCTAACTCCCAACCCCCAACCCCCCACCCCCAAGCCCTAAACCCTAAACCCTAAACCCTAAACCCTAAGCCCTAAGCCCTAAGCCCTAAACCCT
>NW_013545220.1:0-1793 GCF_000499545.2 Eimeria tenella
GCCGCCCCCCGCAGCAGCAGCAGCAGCAGCTGCAGCAGCTGCGGGGGCCCCCACTGCCTCCCCTCAGAGTGCCTGTCTCTGACTGGGACTTGCTGCGGCCCCGGGGCCTCAGCAGCAGCAACAGAGGGGGCCCTCTGGGTTTGGGGCCCCGCAGCAGGAGGCAGCAGTGGGGTTGTTGTTATTCCCAAACCCTTGGCCTTGGGGGGCCCTCCTGTGCAAACGCGGCGAAGAGGGGGCCCCTCAGGCAGCAGCAAGCCAGCTGGGGGGCTCCCCGAGGGGCCCCTCCAAGTTGTAGAGGTGTGGCGAATCCTGCGTGCCTGGGAGCAGCAGCAGCAGCAGCAGCTGCTGCTGCTGCTGTTGCTGCTGCTGTTGCTGCTGCTGCTGTTGCTGCTGCTGTTGCTGCTGCTGCTGTTGCTGCTGCACCCTGTACCCGGGGCCCCTCTATTTTTGCTTTTCTCAGGTGGCGCTGGGGCACAGGCACGGGCTCGCTTTGCTGCGCAGGAGGGCCCCCAGGGGCCCCCCGGGGGCCCCCGGAGATGAATCAGCAGGCAATGAGGAGACTTTTGTTTACGCGTGGGGCCCCGACCCACTGTGGGGTGGGGCCCCCGCTGCTGCTGCAGAAGCAGCAGCAGGAGGCAGAGCCGCAGCAGCAGCAGCAACGGCAGCAGCAGCAGCAGCAGGCAGCCAGAAGGGGCCCCCAGCAGCTTTCGGGGGCCCCCAGCTTATCTGCCAGTCCGTGGGGGCCCCCCCAGACAAGGCGGAGCTCTTGGGGGCCCCCAAAGCCAGAGAAGAGGCACTAGGGGGGCCCCCCCGGGGGGCCCCCCAAGTGTACCCTGGCCCTTATAGGGGGCCCCTAAGGCTTTGTGTCTCTTCTGTTGCTGCTGGAGACCGACACGCACTGCTGCTGCTGAAAGAAGGTGCGAAACGCTAAACCCTCGTTGCAAACCCTAGTTCAAGGCCCTAAACCCTCGAAGCAAACCCTAGCTCAAGCCCTAAGCCCCCAACGTAAACCCTAATTCACCCTAAACCCTAAACCCTAAACTCTAAACCCTGTTCCAAAGCCCTGGGCCAAACCCTCTTACAGTGTAAATCCTAATCTCAAGTCCCAAACCCCAGCGAAAACCCCAAACCCTAAACCCTAGACTCCAAACCCTAGCGCAAACCCTAGCCCACAAACCCTCCCTAAACCCTACCCCACCCTCCGCTGCAAAACCGTAGCCCCGCCCCCGGCCGCCAGGCACAGAAACCCAGGGCTTACACTCTAGGGTTTATGGTTTAGGGTTTAGGGTTTAGGGTTTAGGGTTTTGTTAGGCGCGACGCTGGCGGTGGGGGCGAACGAGCGGGGCCAGTGCGGGCTGCCCCCAAGTGTCTCTTTTGTGTCTTCTCCCCAAACCCTTTTGCTGCCGCCAGTGCTGCAGCTGGCAGCAGCAGGAGCAGCATCTGCTGCTTTTGCTGCAGCGCCCCAGCGTCAGCCCCCCTGCTGCTGCTGCTGCTGCTGTTGCTGCTGGGGCTGGTGCTGGTGGGGAGGGGGTTGGGACTGCTGCTGCTGCTGAAGCTGCTGTTGCTGATGGGAGTGGGATTGCTGATGTTGCTGAAGCTGCTGCTGCTGCTGTTGGGTTTGGGACTGCTGCTACTGCTCAAACTGCTGCTGCGGACTGCTGCGGAGTCTTTCATCTCCTGCTGCTGCTGCTGCTGCGCTGCAGAGGTATTCGTGTGGGGCGCATGCCCAACAGTCCCATCAGCTGCTGCCGCAGCACCGCAGCAGCAGCAGCAGCAGCAGTGGCGGCGGGAAA
>NW_013545222.1:0-1137 GCF_000499545.2 Eimeria tenella
GCAGCAGCCGCAGCAGCAGCAGCAGCAGCAGCACTCAAGAGAGCCGCAGAAGCCAGCTGCAGCCATTGAAGTGCTGCTGCGCTCGCTGCAGGAAGCGCCTCTGCGGGCTAAAGGCAAGGGACAGAGAAGAGGGCAAGCGGGGAAGCCGCGGCAGCAACAGCAGCAGCAGCAGCAGAGACAAGGCGCCCGAGCAGCAGCAAAAGAAAGGCAGCAGCAAGGAAAAGACAGCAGCAGGAAGCGATGGACCCAAGACACAGCCGCAGCAGCAGCAGACAGTGCGCTGCAAAGGACGAGGAGGCCCCAGGGAGACAGGAGAAGACACAGAGGCGCAGCAGCAAACGGCGCAGCAGCAAACGGCGCAGCAGCAAAAGCAGCAGCAAAATCAGCAGCAAAAGCAGCAGCAAAAGCAACAGCAAAAGCAGCAGCAAAAGCAGCAGCAAAGGGAATGAAGTACCTTGAGGAAAAGGTGAGCGAGCAGATGGAAGCGAAAGGGATAAGAATGGCGCATTGTGTCTCTTTGGTTTTCCAGCAGCGAACAAGCATCTACTGCTGCTCGCAGCCGCAGCACAGCTTCCTCCACAGTGGAGACAGCAGCAGCAGCAGCAGCTAAGTCCACCGGCAGCAGCAGCCGCTGCGGCGGCGCCGCAGACACGGCCTGTGGGGCCCCCATTTCTCGCACTCGGAAGCTTCCGAAGAGTGGGAATTCGAGGCACTTGTAGGGTGTCGCCTTTGCTGCTGCTGCTGCTGCCTCCTGCGCTGCTGCTGCTGCGCTGTCCTCGCGAGCAGCAGCAGCAGCAGCAGCAGCAGCAGCAGGGGGCGCGGCCGTGAGCGCGCTCGAAGACACAGAAGGGTGCAGGCTGCAGGAGCCCCGGCCAAAGCCTCTTGTGGCCAAAGAAGACTTTGCAGATTGAAGAGACTGCAGCGACAAATTGTCTTTTAAAAACAAACTAAAGTGCTGCTGCTGCAGCAGCTCCCCGCCCTGCGGGTAGTCCGCCTGCAGCCAGGCCCGCAGGCTGGCTTCGAGTCCCAGCTGCCGCCTCGCGGCCTCAATCACCAAGCTGCTGCTGCGCGACAGCAAGTAGCTGCTGCTGCTGCTGCTGCTGCTGCTGGGGGCGGACAGGTAAGATGAGAACAGCC
>NW_013545223.1:0-2206 GCF_000499545.2 Eimeria tenella
CCCCCCCCCGGCCGCTGCTGCTGCTGCTGCTGCTGCTGCTGCTGCTGCAGCTCTTCAAGACTGCAGCGCCGCGGAAGTGCTCCGCGTCTAGCTTCCAGGGTTTAGGGTTTAGGGTTTAGGGTTTAGGGTTTAGGGTGTGCGGCTCAGACTTCTTTTCTTTGGACAAGATCCGGCGGCGGCGCGGCCACCACTTGGAGCAGCCGCTGCACAACGCGGACTCTGGCAAAGAAGTGAACATTGACTACAGAGACGCCTTCGGAAACGTCATGGTCCGCCAAACCCTAAACCCTAAACCCTAAACCCTAAACCCTAAACCCTTGGTGCTGAGTCCTCCGTGCGTCGCGCAGGAGGGCGCGAGGCGGCGCTGCTGGAGTCCAGCGCGGCGGCTGCGCGGGCTGCTGCCGCCCGCTGCTGCTGCTGCTGCTGCTGCTGCAGCGTTTAGGGTCTAGGGTTTAGGGTTTAGGGTTTAGGGTTTGGGCTGCGCAGACCGCCAAGGACGCCTTCCGGCGGATTTCTTGGCACTTCCACGGGAAGTTTCCGAGTTTGCGAAAACAAGAAAAGAAGTTGAAGAAGTTGGAGTTGGGTGAGTTGGGGTGTACGTACACCGCAGCTGCATGCATGCACATGCGCATGCATTCGCAGCGAGTCTCTTTTTGGGGCTTTTTTGTCTCTTTCCGGGCTGTTTTTTGTCTCCTTTTCGAGCTCTTTTATCTGCTCCTTCTCCGTCGTTTCCCTCCTCTATTTTTGTCTCCTTTTTGTCTCTTTTGTCCCTTTTTTTCTTCCAATTTTCTCTTTCTTTCTTGTCTCTTTTCCGGTCTCTCCGAGCTGGCCATTAGGAGACACTTCGTTTGCTGCTGTCTCCTTTGTCTCCTTTTATTTCTGTTTTCTTTTTATTCCATTTCCTTCTTTTTATTTATTTCTTTTCCTTTATTTCTTTCGTCTTTTTTAATTTCTTTCGTCTCTTTTTATTTCTTTTGTCTCTTTTTTATTTCTTCTCTCTCCTTTTATTTCTCCTGTCTCCTTTTACCACCTCTTCTGCCCCCCTGTCTGCTCCTGTCTCCTCCGCTCATGCTGTCTCCGTTTCTGGTGTCTCCTTTTCCCTGCTGCTGCTGCTGCTGCTGCTGCTGCTGCTGCTGCTGCTGCTGCAGAAAGGAGACTGCAGGAAAACCTGATGGAGTCTCTTCCGACCCTCAAGGCCCTCCAGCGCGTCCAGGAGGGAGAAGGCACGGCCCACCTCGTACTCACTGGCGGCAGCCTCGACGCCTAGCTAGCTAGCTAGCTAGCTAGCTAGCTAGCTAGCTGGTGATTAGCTAGCTAGCTGGTGAGCTAACCAGCTGGCTAGCTAGCTAGCTAGGTAGTGGGTGGTCAATTGGCTGTTAAAGTATCTAGCTAGCTAGCTAGCTGGTGGTTAGCTAGCTAGCTAGCTAGCCAGGTGGTGGGTGGCTCGCCAGCTAGCCGGTGGCTAGCTAGCTAGCTAGGTGGCTGGCTGGCTGGCTTGGTAGCTAGCTAGGTGGTGTCTGGCTAGCTGGCTAGCCGGTGGGTAGCTGGCTGGCTCCGTCAGGAGCGTGCGTACACTCTGTAACGAGCGCTGCTGCGGTGTACGTACACCGTAGAAACCCTACCTGCGGCTGGCTAGCCAGCTAGCTAGCCAGCTAGCTGGCCAGCTAGCTAGCTGACCGGCCTGCAAGCTAGCAAGTTAGCTAGCTACCTAGCCAGCTAGCTAGCTAGCCGGCCTGCTAGCTAGCAAGCTAGCTAGCTAGCTAGCTAACTAACAACACAGCTAGCTAGCTAGCTAGCTAGCTAGCTAGCTAGCGCCGTATGGCCGGTACCTCAGGGGGTTGAGGAGCAAGGTGTACGTACACCTGGTCCAACTTGTCGGCTGTTTTGCTGTCGTAAAAAAAATAATAAAAGGCTCAGGTGTACGTACACCCCGGCCCGCGCAAGGCGTTCAGGGGTTTGGGATTTAGCACAGATGGGAGAGCAGCTAGCTGCTCTCCCGTCTGCCCAGCTAGCTAGCTAGCTAGCTAGCTAGCTAGCTAGCTACATAGCTAACTAGCTACCTGGCTAGTTAGCTAGCTAGCTGGATAGCTAGCTAACCAGCCACGTCATGAAGTAGGCAGCCAGGTAGTCAGCTGGCTGGCTAGCTAGCTAGCTAGCTAGCCAGCCAGCTAGCTAGCCATGCGGCTAGGGCGCTAACTAGCCACTT
>NW_013545224.1:0-1203 GCF_000499545.2 Eimeria tenella
CCCCGGGGGGCCCCCCTGGGGCCCCCCAACTTAAGGACAGCGGGGCCTGCGACACCCACGGCGTTCTCGGGCCAGTTCCTGGACTAATTGGCCTAATGCAGGTACCGCTGCTGCTTCTGCTGTTACTGCTGCTTCTGCTGCTGCAGCAGCAGCAGCTGCTGCTGCTGCTGCTGCTGCTTGTCTGCGTGGAGCCTTTTGCTTCGCCTGCTGCGCTGCTGTGCCGCTTTGGCTCTCAGGCCCTCGCCGTGCTGCAGATTGCTGCTGCGGCCTCAGGGGGCCCCCAAGGGTTTACGGGGGGCCCCCAGGGGTCTACGGGGGGCCCCCAAGGGCCCACGGGGGGCCCCCAAGGGTTCAGTGGGGGGCCCCCGGGGCCCCGCATGTACGTCTATGATGGAGATGACCTGGAGCGGCCGTGGCGTTCTTTCGCGCTTCGCAGCAAACAGAAGAGCTGCATAGGTTAGGGTTTAGGGTTTGGGGTTTAGGGCTTAGGGTTTAGGGTTTAGGGTTTAGGGCCTGGCAAAAGACCTTTGCTGCTGCCTTGTGTTTGATTTGCTTCTGCAGTTTGCGGCAGCCACCCACAAATAACAGCTCTCGAGGTTAGCTCAGCAGCAGGGCCCCTTGGGGCTCCCGGGGGGCCCCCCTGGGGGCCCTTTGGTGGCCGCCTGGGGGCCCCTTGGGGGCCCCTTGGGTGCCCTTGGAGGCCCCTTGGGGGCCCCTTGGGGGCCCCTTGGGGGCCCCTATGAGGAACCCAGGGGGCCCCTCTTAGGAGGGCCCAGGGGGGCCCTCCTAAGAGGGAAGGGGGGCCCCAGAGGGTACCCTTCTTGGGGGCCCCCTAGAGACTCTACTGAACAGTTTGTGTCTTTATTTATTTTGGGGAAAGACTCAGGCTTTCTTTTCTGCTGCTCTTTTTGTGGCTTCTATTTTATTTGCTGCTGCTGCAGCCCGTTGTACTGCCCCGTTGGCTGCTGCTGCTGCTGCATGGGAACTGCCGCTGCTGCTGCACTGCAGCAAAACAGCCGCTGCTGCTGCTGCTGCTGCTGCTGTGCTGCAGCCGCGCCCTGAGTACACGGCCAAGTGCTGGTACCCCACAGTGCCGCAATCCCGTCGTTTGTCTGCTGCTGCTTTTGCTGCTCGTCTGGCGCTGTGGGGGCCCCTGTGGCAGCAGCCGCCGCTGTCTGCTGCTGCTGCGTGGCTGCGGCGGGC
>NW_013545225.1:0-1231 GCF_000499545.2 Eimeria tenella
CGCCAGCCGGGGCGGCCGGCAGGCGCTGCTGCAGCAGCGCGGGAAGACCCCGGGGGCCTTCCCCGGGGTTTGGGTGTACTCCTAGGGTTTAGGGTTTGGGGTCTAGGGCTTAGGGCGTAGGGGCTAGGGTTTAGGGTTTAGGGTTTAGGGTTTGCGCGCAGCTGGACTCTCGGGGGCGGGTGGTGACAGCAGAAGTGGCCTTTGCGCAGCGTGCTGCTGCTGCTGCTGCTGCTGCAGCATTTCACGGGGTGTACATACACTCCAAAGAAGGCAAAGAAAGTTTTTGCCTCAAAGTTGCAATTGTAGATAAAACCCAACAACCAGGAAATGTCAAACAAGTTGAAGAAGAGGAACTCCGTAAACCCTAAACCCTAAACCCTAGGCCCTAGCTCAGCAACCAGGAAATGTCAAACAAGTTGAAGCAGAACTCCGCAACCCTAAACCCTAAACCCTAGCTCAGCAACCAGGAAGTGTCAAACAAGTTGAAGAACTCCGTAAACCCTAAACCCTAAACGCTAGGCCCTAGCTCAGCAACCAGGAAGTGTCAAACAAGTTGAAGAAGGATTCCGTAAACCCTAAACCCTAAACCCTAAACCCTAAAGGTGCACAAGGAAGTTGCCGCGGGCCCAAGACGCTGGGACTACAAGCAAAACCATTTCTAATAGCTAGCTAGCTAGCTAGCTAGCTAATAGCCAGCTCGCTAGCTAGCTAACTAGTGAGACAGCTAGCTAGCTAACTAGTGAGCTAGCTCGCTAGTGAGCTAGCCAGCTAGCTAGCTAGCTCACCGGCTAGTTGGCTTGTCAGCTGGCAGGCTAGCTAGCGGGATGGCTGGGTAGCTAGTTGCCTAGCTACCTACATAGCTAGCTAGCTAGCTAGCTAGCTACCTACATAGCTAGCTAGCTAGCTAGCTAGCTAGCTAGCTAGCTAGCTGACTAGCTAGCGAACTAGAGCTAGCTAGCTACATGGCTAGCTAGTTAGCTGACTAGCCAGCGAGCTAGAGCTAGCTAGCTAGCTAGCTAGCTAGCTAGCCAGCTAGCTGAAAGTCAGTTTCAGGGTGAATAAATGCAGAGTCCATTTGTGTTCTTTTTGCTGCTGCAGCAGACACGCCTTCCCGGCTGGTGGTACTAAAAGGGGCCCCCAAAAGACCCGGGGGCCCCAAACCCTTGGGGGGCCCCCTCAGGGGGGCCCCCCGGGGGGGCCCCCTGAGGGGGGCCCCCCTTGGGGGCCCCCG
>NW_013545226.1:0-2050 GCF_000499545.2 Eimeria tenella
CCTGCTCCCGCTGCAGCTGCCATCGCTGCAGCTGCAGCTGCTGCAGGGTCCTGCAGCACTAACAGCAGCAGCCCTGCCTCAACAACCAGCATATTAGCCACAGCATCCCGACAGAGGCCGAGGCATTGGGTGCAGGCCTCAGGCCTCAGGGTGTAGGCTTCAGGGTTTAGGGTTTAGGGTTTAGGGTTTAGGGTTTAGGATGGCTCTTTTAAGGCCGCGGGAGCGGCTCCTCAGGTCCGCCATTGCTGCGGAAAGCCGCCTCCGCTACAGAGGCCGCCGCATGCACAAGCGTTTCCGCAGCTGGTCGCAGCACAGGTAACGTGGCCCTGCAGTTAGCTGGCTAGCTAGCTAGCTAGCTATCTAGCTAGCTAGCTGGCTAGCCAGCAGGCTAGCTAGCTGACAGCTGGTTATTCAGTGCTTTTATGTCGTTTCCTCTCGCTGTAGCGCTGCTTGATTGCTAGGTCTCTATTGTTCTGGCTGGAAGCTACCCAAGTGGCTAGCTAGCTCGCTAGCCAGCTAGCTACCATTCTAGCGAGCTAGCTAGCTACCATTCTAGCGAGCTAGCTAGCTACCTTTGTAGACAGCTAGGCAGATAGCCAACTAGCTAGCTAGAACCTACGGCACTTGACATTCTACGCCGCCGCCTAGCCAGTAGCAAGAGAGAGCGCCAGTGTGATGCTAGCTAGCTAGCTAGCAAGCTAGCTAGCTGGCTAGCTGGCTAGCTAAGCGCCTGTGGTTGTGTTTACTTGTGCAGAGTGCGTCAGTACTGGCTGCCTCAAAAGGTGTCGCTGCATGCAGACCCAGGAGAAATGAGTCCAGCTTACCTCAGCGCTGCTGTGCAGAAAGCTGCGACTTTGCGCAAACACGATGCTGCTCTCTGGTGAGGGTTTAGGGTTTAGGGTTTAGGGTTTAGGCCTTGGCGTCACGGCTGCGAGCTCTGCGGTTTGCTGTGTGCTGCTGCCTGCGGAGGCTGGGCAGCTCATGGAGCAGGAGCTGGGGCCCACAGCTTTGCTGCTTAGGGTTTAGGGTTTAGGGTTTAGGGTTTAGGTTTAAGGGTTTAGGGTTGAGGGTTCACGATCGAGGGTTTAGGGTTTAGGCGCTCTTGAGTTCAGGTTTGGCTTCTCTCGACGAGCGCAGCAAGTGGCAGACAGCTGCACCCCGCAGCAGCTGGGCTACCTTTTCTACGGGTGAGATCCTAGACCTGAGTTAGGGTTTAGGGTTTAGGGTTTAGGGTCCATGGTGTATGGTTTAGGGTTTAAAGCTTGGCTCACAAAAAGTGGATTGACTGAGCTTCTGTGCCTTTTTTGGCGTGGCCGTAAATGCCGCCGTTGCAACATTTGAAAAAACAATCCCATTCAATACACCTATTATTTTATTAAGTAATTATGTAATTGAAATAATTAATTAATTAATTAGCTAATTAATTAATTAATTTGTAAAGTAGATAATTAGGTGACAAATTAAGTAGGATATTGGCTTTCATTCTGCTGGCATTTGGCTGCTCGGCATGTCTTTTCTCTTTTCATTCCTTTTTTATCTTTTGGCTTTTTTTGCTTTTTCGTTTTTTCTAACTTTCCCCTTTAAATCCTTTTCTATATCGCGCTCTCCGCTGCAGCAGTTTTTTTGCTTTTCTTTTTTCCCGTGCCTCTCTTGCAGAGGAATGTGAAATGGATTTTGACTTGTTCGTAAATGCGAGAAAGGTTTTAAACAAGAGTGCGAATTTAGAGGCCATCAAGAGGCTCAGCTTCGTGCATGCATGCAGCGCATGCATGTATGCAGTGGGCGGTGCATGCATGCAGCGCATGCATGCATGCAGTGGGCAGTGCATGCACTGCTGCATGCGGGGCTGTGTGTGTGTTTGTGTGCGGACTTGAAACGAAGGTTTGGCAAGTCCAAGTTTCTTGACCCTGTTCTTTATTCGTCTCTTTTGAGATACTCTTTGGCTTCTCTCGATGACTTCAACTCCCACGCGCTGATGACTGTGCCCTGGGCCCTCAGCAGAGTCAACATTAGGCACGCGGATGCGCTGACACAGGTGAGGGTTTGGGGC
>NW_013545227.1:0-1530 GCF_000499545.2 Eimeria tenella
ACCCTGCAGCAGCAGCAGCAGCAGCAGCTGCAGCAGCAGCAGCAGCAGCAAATCTGCTGCGGCCTTTAGAGGAAAAGGGCAGCAGCTTCACTTGCGATGTTTCGCTCAAGGAGATTCTTGATGCAGTTGTGCTGAACCCCGAGACAAGCCCCCTCACGAGGTTTGCTGCTGCTGCTGCTGCTGCTGCTGCTGCTGCTGCTTCTGTTGTCGCTGCTTCTGCTGGAGCTGTTGCAGCTGTGGTTGCTGCTGCTACTGATGCCTGCTGATTCTTGCTGCTGCTTCTGCCGAGGCAGCTGCAGCTATGGATGCTTGCTGCAGCAGCTGTTGCTTTCCTTATCGCTGCAGCTGCTGCTGCTGTTGTTGTTGCTGCTGCTGCTGCTTCAGCGCTTTGAAAGAGAAGGACGCAAAAATCCCCCAGCCTTTTCAGCCCTGGCGCTGCTGCAGCAGCAACGGCAAAGCCAGCAGCAGCAGCGATATCGGGAGCAGCAGCAGCAACGAGAAGGCCAGCAGCAGCAGCAAAACTGAATCGTTTAAACCTGCTGCAGCAGTAGAAGGGAGCCTCGAGCGGGATCCTGCTGCTGCGCTTGCTGCAGCAGCAGCAGCAGATGGTGCAGCAGCACCAGCGGATGGAGCAGCAGGCACAGCAACAGCAGCAGATGGAGCAGCAGCAGCAACAGCAGCTGCTGCTGCTGCAGCAGAGGAGGCCGAGATCAGATGCCCCAAAAGAGGAATTTTCAGCGGCCGCTTTTTCCAAATCTCTCGAGAGCTGGACGCCGACATCAAATGTCAGATTCGCTAGGGCTTAGGGTTTAGGGTTTAGGGTTTAGGGTTTAGAGGCCTGCGGTACTGTTCGCTGCTTTTGGAGCTAAGGGTTTATCAGTTGCGTGTGTCTCGGTGCCAAGGGTTTAGGGTTTAGTGTAAATGCACCTGCCTCCCACTACCTGCGGTTTTAGAGCTGAGGGTTTAGGGTTTAGGGTTTAGGGTTTAGGGTTTGTGCTGCTGGATATATCGGAGTTAAGGGTTTACGGTCTCGGGTTTGCGCTGCGCACCTCTCCTGCCTGCGCAGTGTCTCTGCGCCCAAACTTTAGGGTTTAGGGTTTAGGGTTTAGGGTTTAGGGTTTGCGTTCAGTGCCGGAGTCTTCGCTGACGCGGCTGCTGGGTTTGCCGTCTCGGGGTTTGCTGCGGGAGCGCTACTGCTGCAGTGTATGTACACCGCAGCTGCTGCTGCTCGACATCCGCAGCAGCCTTTCGGGGCCTCTTTATTCGGAGACTTTTTATTTGCTGCAGCGGCTCAAGTGCGTGGCTCTGAACTCCCCAGCAGCGCTGGGATCGAACGATCCCACGCCCCACAGCCCCGGGATCGTCTCGGGATCGAACGATCCCACGCCCCACAGCGCCGGGATCGCGTTGGGGTCGGGCGATCCAACGCCCCACAGCTCTGGGATCGTGTTGGGATCGGGCGATCCCAGCGGCAGCTCGCAGGGGGCTGGCGATCCCGGCGGCGGGGGCTGTGGGATCGTCTCGGGATCG
>NW_013545228.1:0-1224 GCF_000499545.2 Eimeria tenella
CCCCCCGGGGGCGCCCCAGGGGGGCCCCCTGGGGGCCCCCCTGGGGGGCCCCCCCAGTTTGGCTGAGGGTTTGGGTTTGGCAATTAGGGTTTCGGCTTTGAGGGCTGAAGTGGCTGGGGAAATAATAAATGAGTTTTTATTTAAACAATCTTGGGAGTTGGTTAGAGACTGGCTGAAACTGAAGAAGGTAAACCCTAGTTGGTCTGCTCAGCGTTTAGGGTTTAGGGTTTAGGGTTTAGGGTTTGGGGTTTCGGCCTAGGGGTTCGGGATGTGGGTTGTAGTAAACGGGGCTTGGGCGACTGTAGGGCTGTGCACGTCTGGCGGGTACGCCTCAAACCCTAAACCCTAAACCCTAAACCCTAAACCCTAATTTTGGAGTGCGCTTTTTTTAATTTCAGGTGGGCGAGTTCCAGCTCCAGGCGGAACTCAAAAACTGCCAGTCATATGCCTTTGGTGTGCGTCAACCCTAAACCCTAAACCCTAAACCCTAAACCCTAACCCCCAAGGCGAGGCCCACCTGCTGCTGGACTGGATAGACTGGTGCAGCAAAGCTGCAGGCAGTACAGGGGTTTGCGGTATAGGGGTTAGGGTTTAGGGTTTAGGGTTTAGGGTTTTGCGCACAGCTAATGGTCTCTCTGGACCAGGCGATGGCGGAGGGCGAAATTTGCGCGGCCCGAATAAAGGAGGCCCTTTGGGGGTGAGTTTGAGGGTTTAGGGTTTAGGGTTTAGGGTTTAGAACTGGAGCCTCAGGGTTTGAAGTCTTGGGTCTAGGGTTTAGGGTTTAGAGGCTCCCAGTAAACCCTAAAAAGAAAGAAACAGTATTTTGTCTTTGCCGCCGTTTGGCGTCTCCTCAGCAGCGCGTTTAGGGTTTAGGGTTTAGGGTTTAGGGTTTGTGCGGTTAGTGCAGAAAAACGCCAAAAGGTCTCGTTTTTCGCCCGTTTCCTCGTAGAGTCCCCCTATCAAGGACATTAGGGTTTAGGGTTTAGGGTTTAGGGTTTAGGGGTTCGACAAAAGCGCGAAAAGTCTTGTTTTTTGCCTGTCTTCTTCTTCGTTTTTGCAGAAATGTCTACGCGGGTTCTCTCTCCTTCGCAGATCCTCGACTTTCTCTTTTCACTAAATATTTAATTCGACAACTTCTCCACATTTTGCAAATTTCCGAACAACACTTTTTGCAAGCCAAGTTCACCTGGTGAGCCCCCAGTATGTATGGCTAAAAAGACAACA
>NW_013545229.1:5000-8048 GCF_000499545.2 Eimeria tenella
GTCAAAAGGCATCTTTGGGTCAAGTGCAGCAGCTGCCAAAGTGCGAATGGCGGGAGCAGCGCATGCTGCAGTTCGCCCAGCAGCAGCAGCAGGAGCAGGAGCAGCAGCAGCAGCAGCAGGAGGTGCTTCGGGTGGTTTCTTTTAATATTCTTGCTGAGGGTTATGCTCAAACAGCAAAAGCAGAAGAAGTTCTTTACCCGAACTGCCCCGCGCCTATGAGGAGATTCAACCACAGGTGCTGCTGCTGCTGCTGCTGCTGCTGCTGCTGCTGTTGTTGCTGCTGCTGCAGTTGTTGTTGTTGCTGCTGCTGCTGTTGCTTCTGTTGCTGCGAGTCCGTTTAATGTTTTTTGTGCTGCTGCTCTCAGTGATATTGCTGCTGCTGCTGGTAGTGTCATGTCTGCTCCTGCTGCTCTTGTTGCTGGGGCTTCTTGCTGCTGCTGCTCTGTTTCTTGCTGCTGCTGCTGCTGCTGCTGCTGCTGTGGTTGCTGCTGCTGCTTGTTCGGCTTATTTAGTGTGAGCTGCCGTTGTTCCTATGATTTATACCCTTTGGCTTAGGGTTTTGACTTCAGGGTTTAGGGTTTAGGGTTTAGGGTTTAGGGTTTGCGGCTGCAGGGCGCCGCTGCTGGGACGAGAGCTGCTGCAGCTGAACGCCGACATCATTTGCCTGCAGGAATGGTTTGTCTTTAATTAATTTTTTATTTAATTTAATTAATTAATTAAATTTAATTTAATTCAATTCAATTAATCTAATTTAATTTAATTTAATTAATTTATTTATTCATTTAATATACTCACTTATTTCTCTTTTGTTCGTTGAAGCGGGTTTCTAGTACCCTAGGGTTTAGGGTTTAGGGTTTAGGGTTTAGGGTTTGCATGCAGCTCGTTTGAGTGCTTCCATAGCTGGCTGCTGCTGCTGCTGGGTGCTCATAAGTATGAAGGCTTCTTGGCCCTGAAGCACAGCAGCAGCAACAGCAGCAGCAGCAGCAGCAACAGCAGCAGCACCAACAATGGCAGCAGCAGCAGCAGCAGCAGCAGCAGCAGCAGCAGCAGCAGCAGCAGCCAGAGGGTGAAAGAGGGCACTGCAATATTTTTCAAAAAGGAAAAATTCGATTTGGTTAACGCGCAAACCCTCACACTCTCCGCCGAGCTCGCCGTGAGCCCTAAACCCTAAACCCTAAACCCTAAACCCTAGTTGAAGAGTGTTCTTCCCGTAGGCCTGTTGCCGCCGCCTTTGCAAACCCTAAACCCTAAACCCTAAGGCGCATCCAAGGAAAAGCTGCTAACGGGCAGTTGCCTGCCTAGGGTTTAGGGTTTAGGGTTTAGGGTTTAGGGTTTGGGGCTGCAGGAAAACGAGGCGTTCGCGGATTTGAGAAAAGCCCTCGACAGCAAATGGCCCCAAGTGCTGGTGAGGCTGCAGCATTTAAAATAAATAAATAAACAAATAAACAGATAAATAAATATTAAAATAAATAAATTAATTAATTAATTAATTTAATTTAAATCAAAGCAATTAACTCATCTGTTTGTTTGTCGTTTCATGAACGAGCGCAGTCGCGCGAAGAAACGCGCTGTTTAGGGTTTAGGGTTTAGGGTTTAGGGTTTAGGGTTTGGGGCCTGCAGGGTTCAATAATGCCGCGGCTGGGCAGCGGGCTGCAGCTGCTTTGCCTCCGCAGCAAAAAAAATAAAAAACTTTTTGCTGTTGGAAATACTCATCTTTTCTTCCATCCTCGAGCCAGCGTGAGCTGCTGCTGCTGCTGCTGCTGCTGCTGCTGCTGGTGCCGCTGCTGCTGCTGCTGCTACTGCTCCTGGTGCTGGTATTGCTGCTGTTAAGCTCTCTCTCACGAGATTCCGGCCACCGCATTTTAGCTCTCTTTGTTTCTGCTGCTGCTGCTGCTGCTGCTGCTGCTGCTGCTGCTGCTGCTGCTGTGTACAGCACGTGCGTATACTGCAGGTGTATGTACTGAGCCACCTGCTGGCATCATTCGCTGCTGCTGCTGCTGCTGCTGCTCCTGGCGCTGCTGCTGCTGCTGCTGCTGCTAAACCCTCGATAATTCTTTGCGGGGACTTCAACTGCGATGAAGACAGCGGGGGTTTTGAGCTGCTGAGCAAGTTTAAAATTGATGCATACCACAAGGACTGGCAATATGGTAAACCCTAAACCCTAAACCCTAGACCTGGAAGCTGCTGCAGCAGCTGTAGCACCTGCTGCAGCAGCTGCTGCGGCAGCTGTAGCTGCTGCTGCAGCAGCCGCCAAACCCTCATTTGAAGAAACAGCCGCAAGTGCGTAACACGAGCCCTAGGGTTTAGGGTTTAGGGTTTAGGGTTTGTCTGCCGCAGCGCCCACATACACCTGGGGGGATAACCAAGTCAGCGAAGACGAAGAGGACGAAGCCGGCCCAGCAGCAGCAGCAGCAGCAGAACCAGCAGCAGCAGCAGCAGCAGCAGCAGTGAAGGGTTTGCAGCTGGAGCTTCCAGTGTCTGTACACCTGAGAGAAGCCTACGGAAAGTCTCTCCTTCCTTTTACAAATTTCGTTTCGAACTTTAAAGCCACATTGGACCACATTTTCATTTCCGAAGACTTGCAGGTCCCAAACCCTAAACCCTAAACCCTAAACCCTAAACCCTAAGCCCTGGGGGCTACAGCGAGGCCGCAGCAGGCCGTCGGTTTGCCCTCTGCGGCGCGAGGGCGCTGACCCCGCCACCGAGGGTTTAGGGTTTAGGGTTTGCGTCTAGGGCTTGAAGCCTAGGGTTTAGGGTTTAGGGTTTGGGGTTTAGGGTTTGCGTTCAGGCGGTGGGGACTTTGCCGGGGGTTTGCGTCGAGGCTGTGGAAACCCTCGGGGGTTTATTGAGTCGTTATTATCCTTCAGACCATTTGTCTATTGCTGCTGACTTGATTCAGCTCTAAACCCTAAACCCTAAACCCTCGGCTGCAGGCCAGCCGCGGCAGCGGCGCTCACTGCGAGGGTTTAGGGTTTAGGGTTTGGGCCTGCGCGGTTTGGGGTTTACGGCGTGTGTCCACCTGCCAAACCCTAAACCCTAAACCCTAAA
>NW_013545230.1:0-1699 GCF_000499545.2 Eimeria tenella
CAGCACCAGCAGCAGCAGCAGCAGCAGCAGCAGCACTCAGTGCCCCCGCAGTTCGGGCTCTACGCCCCCACTGCCGTTTTGCTGCCGCTGCAAACCCTCGCCTTCGACGCCGCGGCCCGGAAAGTGGCACTTCAGGAGGTTTTTGGGCCACTACAGGTTAGCAGCAGCAGCAGCAGCAGCAGCAGCAGCAGCAAGCAGCAGCAAGCAGCAGCAGCGAACAGTATCAACAAAGGGGGCCCCCAGGGCCCCTGTGGGGCCCCACAGGGGCCCCACAAAGGGAGTTTGCTGGGGGTTCGAGCCTGCTGCCCCCAGGGGTTTTGGGGCTTGTGGAGCTAGGGTTTAGGGTTTAGGGTTTGTCTTGGGGCGTGTGCGCAGGTGGTGGTTGAGTGGGGCGAGGGCGACGAGGGTTTGTTGGAGGGTTTGATAGAGGGTTTAGAGCACCACCTGACGGCGGCGGTGGTGTCGCAGGAGCCGCAAACCCTAAACCACTTTTTAGGGTTTAGCCTCAATGGAACCACCTATGCAGGCATTAAAGCCCGAACCACGGGGGCCCCCCAAAACCACTTTTTCGGGCCTGCGGGAGACCCTCGGGGGGCCTCCATAGGGACCCCCGAGGCCATCCGGGACACGTGGACTTGCCACAGGCAAACCCTAAACCCTAAACCCTAAACCCTAAACCCTAAGCTGTAGACGCTAGACCCTGGGTGGGAGCTGCGGCAGGGTGCTTCCGCTCTGGATGCGGCTTTCGGAGACTGGGGTTTTGCTGCGACGCAGTAAACCCAAAACCCTAAACCCTAAACCCTAGACCCTAGACCCTGGGTCGGAGCTGCGGCAGGGCGTCCCCGGCTTTGGGGTTTAGGGTTTTGCTGGGGCACAGTAAACCCTAGAGAGTCCCCAGGCCCCAGCAGCAAACCCTAGGCGCAGCAGAAGGCCTAGTCGCTAATCGGGGGTTTAGGGTTTAGGGTTTGCGGACTTGCTGTTCATTCAGAGAAATCATTTTCGACAATGGACCCGTGCCAGCGGATTGGAAATGGCCCCCTCCTTCCTAAAGTGCTGCTTGTAAACCCTAAACCCTAAACCCTAAACCCTAGCCTGAGCCCTACTCCGTGTCTCGAAGAAAAGTTCCCTAAACCCCAAACCCTTGTAAACCCTTAAGCGCCACACCCGGCGCAAAGCTCAGTTCAGCGACCAAGGGTTTAGGGTTTAGGGTTTGCTGGCGGTAGACGCGTCCTCCTGCCCTGCTTGCGAAACCCTAAACCCTAAACCCTAAAGCCTAAACCCTAAGGACTGACTGTTGAAGCCTGGGACAGACAGCGCGGCTGCACCGGGACACATTTGGCTTCAGCCTGAGAGCTGTCGTTGCTGCTGTTGCTGCTACTGGGGTTGTTGCTGTCACCGCTGCTGCTGCTGCTGCTGTCGTCTTCTTTTTCAGCCTTCTCACCTGATGCTGCTACTGCAGCATTTGGCGCAGCAGCAGCAGCAGCAGCATCTGACGCAGCAGCAGCAGCAGCAGGACGCTCCTGCGTCCCCTTGCTGCTCTCAGCTGCTTCCGCACCGGCTTCCTTCTGCTGCTGCTGCTGCTGCTGCTGCTGCCTGAGGTCAATTCTGCGCCTCTTGGGGGTAAACCCTCCTAGGTCTGGGGGCCCCCGGGGGCCCCCGGGGGCCCCGGGGGCCCCCTGGGGGGGCCCCACAGCAACTC
>NW_013545231.1:0-2035 GCF_000499545.2 Eimeria tenella
AGACACCTCGTGAGAGAGGCTTGTTTGGGTGTCTGGACAGCTGGGGCTGGGTTGTGGGGTTTGCTGCTGCAGGAAATCGAAGCTGCTGCTGCAGCAAAGGGGGTCTCGCTGCTGCTGCCCGAAGACTTCGTGCTGGGCCCTGCTGCTGCTGCTGATGCTGCTGCTGCTGGCACTGCTGCTGCTGCTGCTGGAGTCCCTCCTCACCTCATGGCCCTGGACCACGGGCCCCTCACAAACCAGCGGTTTGCTGCAGCTATTCGCGACAGCAAAACCATCGTCTGGTCAGCAAACCCTAAACCCTAAACCCTGCAGAAGCCCTCGGGGCACAAGCCTAGTCAGGCCCTGAGGAAACCCTTAAGTCCAAGCTGCTCAATGGAGAACCCTAAGCGCTAAACCCTAAACCCTAAGCGGCGCTGCTGCGAGTATCTTGCTAGAGTAGTCCTTTAGCTGTATTGCTCACTGCGGGATGTCTGGCCTTTGCTGCTGCTGCGGCTAATTGCTGCTGTTGCTGTTGCTACTTGCTGCTGCTGCTACTTGCTGCTGCTGCTGCTAATTGCGGTGGCTGGTCCCAACTTCTATTTCCGTTAATTGCTGCTGCCACTGCTGCCGCTGATAATTACTGCTGCTACGTGCTGCTGCTGCTGATCGCTGCTGCTGCTGATTGCTGCTGCTGCTGATTGCTGCTGCTGCTGATTGTTGCTGCTGCTGCTCAGGAACGGCCCCATGGGCTACGCAGAAAACCCCGCCTTCCGCGAAGGCACAGCAGCAGTGGCGGAAGCAGCAGCAGCAGCAACAGCAGCAGGAGCAGTGAGCATTGTGGGGGGGGGAGACTCTCTTGCTGCAGTTAAGCTGCTGCAGCAGCAAAATGCCAATCTGCAGCTAACCCACTTATCCACAGGGGGCGGGGCCACACTCAAGCTCCTCGAGGGGGCCCCCATGCCTGCCTTGCAGGCCCTTACTTCTCGCCAGCAGCTGGAGCAGCTAATTCATTGAAGCTAGCTAGCTAGCTAGCTAGCTGGCTGGCTAGCTAGCTAGCTGGCTAGCTAGGTGGCTAGCTAGCTGGCTAGCTGGGTGGCTAGCTAGCTGGCTAGCTAGCTAGCTTCAATGAATTAGCCGCAAAGCCCCCATGCCGGCTTTGGAGGCCCTTACTTCGCGCCAGCAGCTGGAGCAGCCAATTCATTGAAACTAGCTAGCTAGCTGGCTAGCTAGCTGACTGGTTAGCTAGCTAGCGCTGATTGGCTAGCTAGCTAGCCAGCTGGCTGCTTGGGGGGCCCTGGTACCCGCCTTGGAGGCCCTCGCCACGCGGCAGCAGCTCCCGCAGCTAACTGACTAAACAGCTAACTAGCTAGCTAGCTGCTCAGATAGCTAGCTAGCTGAGCAGCTAGCTAGCTATCTGGGCAGCTAACTAGCTAGCTGGGCAGCTAGCTAGCTAGCTACCTGAGCAGCTAACTAGCTGGCTGGCTGGGCAGCTAACTAGCTAGCTAGCTGAGCAGCTAACTAGCTAGCTAGCTGAGCAGCTAACTAGCTAGCTAGTTAGCGGCCTGGGGAGGTCCCCATGGCCGCCGTGGAAGCCCTCACCATGTGGCAGGAGCTCGCGGAGCTAGCCAACTAGAGCTAGCTAGCTAGCTAGCTAGCTAGCTAGCTGGCTGGCTGGCTGGCTGGACAGGGGGCTAGCTGCCTGGCTAGCTAGTTACCCGGCCATCCAGTCGGCTAGCTAGCTAGCTAGCTGCTCAGCTCTCGGAGTGGCCGGCTGGCTAGCCGTATCGAGCCGACCAGATACGTGGCTAGCTGGCTAGTTAGGTGGCTAGCTGGCTAGCTATGTGGCTAGCTCGCTAGCTATGTGGCTAGCAAGGCAGCTAGCCACGTCGGCTTAACTAAATGCGCAGCTAGCTAGCTAGCTGGCTAGCTAGCTAGCCAGCTACTCATCCAGCCAGCTTTGGCTAGCTGGCCAGCAATATGGACCCCCTGTGCAGTCTGCAGAGGGGCCGAACAATGTTTGTACCGAGCCGCTGCCGCTGCTGCTGCAGTTGCTGCA
>NW_013545232.1:0-1419 GCF_000499545.2 Eimeria tenella
AGGGTTTAGGGTTTAGGGTTTAGGGTTTAGGGTTTAGGGTTTAGGGTTTGGGGTTTGGGGGCTGGGGTTGGGGTTGAGGCGAGGGGTGCGGGGTTGGGGCCTGTGGTTTTAGCTGCTGCTTGGGGAGGTGCAGCGCGTGCTGCTGGGGCCGCCTGATCGGTTTGCTGCTGCTGTTGCTGTTGCTGCTGCTGCTGCTGCTGCTTCGCATGCTGCAGCGGCCGTGGGTGCCGTTGTTTCAGCTGCTGCTGCTGCTGCGTTTAGTGCTGATGCATTATTTGTTGCTGTTGCTCGCGGCGCGCCGTTGCTGCTGCTGCATTTGCCGCTGCTGCTGCATGTGCTGCTGCTGCTGCACTTGCTGCTGCTGCTGCTGCTGCAGGGGAGCAGCAGCAGCAGTTATTGTTTACGACACAACAAGCCGCGAGTCCTTCGAGGGGGCGAAGTCTTGGGTGGCAGAGCTGCAGGCAATCAGCGACCAGTCTTCCCTCGTCATGGGTCAGCTAGGGTTTAGGGTTTAGGGTTTAGGGTTTAGAGGCTAGGGTTTAGGGTTTTCTCTCAGGCGTTGCTAGGGGCGGGGCGTTGGACCTGGCGCTCAAACTTGAGAGCTAAGGGTTTCCACTCTAGTTTGCACTTTAGGGTTTAGGGTTTAGGGTTTAGGGTTTAGTGTGAGTTTTGTGGGGCCGGCTCGCAGCTCTGGCAGGAAACAAAATCGACTTGTCTGCTGAGAGGGCTGTGAAGACCCAAGTCAGTCCATTTAGGGTTTAGGGTTTAGGGTTTGGTGGGAATTGTGAGTGCTGGGGCCGCTGCAGCAGGCTCTGCTGCTCCTGCTGCTGCTTTTAGCACTTTTGTTGCTGCTGCTGTGCTGCTGCAGTGGCTGGTGTGCTTGCTGCTGTTGTTGTGCTTGCTGCTGCTGCTGCTGCTGCTAATGATGCTGCTGTCGCTGCAATGCCTGTCGCTGCCGCTGCTGCTGTTGCTGCATTGCTGCTGCTGCTGCCGCACTGCCTGCTGCTGCTGCTGCTGCACTGCCTGCTGCTGCACTGCCTGCTGCTGCTGCTGCTGCTGCTGCACTGCAACAGGAGGCTCAGCAATATGCTGAAGAGAAGGGAATATTCTTTATTGAAACTTCAGCAAAAACTGGACAAAACGTAAATGAGCTCTTCTACGAAATCGGTAGGTCATCAGGTGTACGTACACCTCAGCTAAACCCTCCTTCAGGTGTACACCTCAACTAAACCCTCAACTAAACCCTAGTTGAGGTGTACATACACCTCAGATAAACCCTAGTTGCGCTAACCTAGAGGCTTTAGTTGGAGTGTCTGTACACCTGAGCTGCTTTTTCTTTTGCTTCTGCGTGTCGCTGACCTCCACTCTCGCTGCTGCTGCTGCTGCTGTTGTTGCTGCTGCTGCTGCTGCTGCTGGACC
>NW_013545233.1:0-1676 GCF_000499545.2 Eimeria tenella
GATGATGATGATGATGATGATGATGATGATGATGATGATGATGATGATGATGATGATGATAAGGGTTCTGGTGCTGCTGCTGCTGCTGCTGCTGTTGATGCTGATGATGATGATGATGATGATGATGATGATGATGATGATGAGGGTGTTGCTGCTGCTGCTGCTGCTGCTGTTGATAATGATGATGAGATGAAGGTACTGCTGCTGCTGGTGCGGTTGCTGCTCGAGTCGGTCTTTTGGTGCAGCTAAGGCTGCTTCTGGTGGTGCTTCCCGCTGTGGCTGCCTGCTGCCTGCTGCTGTTGTTGCTGTTGTTGCTGCTGTTGCTGCTGCAACGCTGCTGGTGCTGCTGCTGATGCTGGGGTCGCATATGTAGCTCTGAACCTACGGCACTTCGCTGGTTCACGGACTGAATTCCTGGGTGTTCCTGTTGGCGTTGCTGCTGCTGCTGCTGCTGCTGCTGCTGGCATTGCTGCTGTTGCTGCTGTTGGTTTTGGTGCCGCAGCTCGGCGTGCCTTCTGCTGCGGAGCGTTTGCTGATGCTGCGCAAGATGCTTCGGAACATACCGCATTGTCTCACGGAAGCCGACATCAAAGAAGTCAGTAGCCGCTGCTGCTGCTGCCACTGCTGCTGCTGCTGCTGCTGCTGCTGCTTCCCGCGGATCGTGCGAGCAGCAGGCGCTTGTGCTGCTGGCTGTGCTGCTGCAGGTGGCGGAGAACACGCAGGCGTTCGTGGCGGCGGACTTGGCGCTGCTGCTGCGGACGGCGGCGACGGCCGCGCTGCGGAAGAGCCTGCTGCTGCAGCAGCAGCAGCAGCAGCAGCAGCGGGCCCTGGGGCGCGGGGACTTCGCTGCTGCGCTGCGGGCTGTGAGGCCCTCCGGCCTCAAAGCCCTTGCATGCGAAGTGCCCCAAGTGACCTGGGAAGACATCGGGGGCTACTGTGGGGCGAAGCTGCTGCTGCAGCAATGTGTGGAGTGGCCTGTGAGCCACAGCAGCAGCTTCCAGCAGCTGCGGCTGCTGCCCCCCAAGGGTTTGCTGCTCTACGGGCCCCCCGGCTGCAGCAAAACCCTCCTCGCCAAGGCAGTCGCCACCGAGTCCAAAATGAACTTCCTCTCAGTCAAGGTCAAACCCTAAACCCTAAACCCTAAACCCTAAACCCTAGGCCCTGCTCGCCCCCCACGGGCCTTCGAAACCCTAAGAAGCCCTGATAAACCCTCAGCACCAGCTGCGGCGATCCGCGCTTCACGAAGGGTTTAGGGTTTAGGGTTTAGGGTTTAGGGTTTAGGGTCTAGGGTCTGGGGTTTAGGGTTTAGGGTTTAGAGTTTGGGACATGGGAGTTTTAGGGTTTCATTGCTCTGCAGGGGCCGGAGCTGTTCTCCAAGTGGGTCGGCGAATCAGAAAAGGCAATTAGGGATTTATTTAGGTGAGTTGCTGCTCCCTGTGATAGCAGCAGCAGCAGCAGCAGCAGAATTTGCTGCTGCTGCTGCTGCTGCTACTGCTGCTCGCAGTTGCTGCATTCGCGCTTTGGCGCTGTTGCTGCTGCTGCAGCGCACGTGCCTCTACTGCAGCTGCAGCGGCAGTCCCTTGCTGCAGCAGTAACACCTTTGCTGCAGCAGCAGTCTGCAGCAACATGTTTCCGCTGCAGCAACTTCTAAAAGTGCAAATATGCTGCAGCAAAAA
>NW_013545234.1:0-1065 GCF_000499545.2 Eimeria tenella
CTGGGCCCACACAGGGGCCCCCTGGGGGGCCCCTGTGTGGGCCCAGTGGGGGCCTCTGTGGGGCCCTTGGGGGCCCTCGTAGGGCCCCTGGAGGTGCCCGTTAAGATGAAACCCCCCAAAGGGGGGCCCCCAAAGGGCCCCCCTCAAGGGGTTTAGTAATTTGTAGCCCCGGCATGTGGCCTAGGGGCTTTGTGGGGCCCCTTGGAAGGGCCCCTTCTATTGTTTAAGCACAGCGGATGCAGCAGCAGGTATTCTGGCTATTTAGGGGCCCCCGCCAGGTCACTTTTGGGGGTTCCCCGAGTGGGGGGCCCCCAGGGGGCCCCCGTGGGGGCCCCTAGGGGGGCCCCGGCTGTGGGGCCCGTAAAGCCACTCCGCCCCAAGAGGGGCCCCCCGAGAAGGGGCCCCAAAGGGGGCCCCTTAATATGTGGCCACCGCAGCACAGAGGGGCTCCCAGACCCAAGGGGGGCCCCTAGGCCCTGGGGGCCCCCCCGTACCTGACTTTGTGGAAGTGGGTGCCCGGGGGGCCCCCCCTGTCTCTAACGTAATGAAACTAGATAGGGGGGCCCCAGGGGGCCCCCACTAGACCCTGTGTTGTCTTACCTAGATTTTGGGGGCCCCCTTGACTAGGATTTGTGGTGGCCTACGATGGGCGAAATGTCCCAGCTCCGTTTAACGCAAACCCTAATTTAGGGTTTGGGGAGCCAGGAAAGCGGTGGCTAAAACCCTAAACCCCAAACCCTGAAGTGGAAGACCATTAAGTGTTGAAGCCACTGGGGGTGAAGCAGACCCTGAACCTAGCCCGGTCCAAACCCTAAACCCTAAACACTAGTTCAGCGTGTGCCCATTCTACGCCCTGCAGCTGCACACCCAAAGGCAGAATCCCTTGAACACCAAGCTGTAAACCCTAAACCCTAGTTCCGCAGGGGTTCAATCAAACCCGTCTACTGTAAACGCTAAACCCTAATCGGAAAAGCACAAGAACTAAACCCTAAACCCTCAAAAAGGGTTCCGTCGCCGGGACTTGAACCCGGGTCGCGCGGGTGAGAGCCGCGTATCCTAACCACC
>NW_013545235.1:0-1962 GCF_000499545.2 Eimeria tenella
AGCGGCAGCAGCAGCTGCTGCTGCTGCTGGTGCTGCCCCGGGGATTCCTGGGGCTGTCTGCCTCCCCGCCCCTGCTGACACTTTTGCTGCTGCTGGGACTCGACCTGCTGGCAGCAACTTTGCGGGGCCCATGGGGGTCCCCTCTCCTTCCTCTTTGGCTGCTCCGGGGCCCCGGGGCCCCGGCCTTTCTGCTGCTGCTCCTGCTGCAGCATACTGTCCCCCTAAGTCTCCCCACCTCGCAGCAGCAGCAGCTCCTCCGCATGACCCGCAGCAGCAAACTCACCAACAAGCAAAGGCTGCCATGCAGCCGCAGCCGCACCTGGCCCAACCAATGCAGGGGCAGCAGCAGCAGCAGATGGTCCAGCAGCAGCAGCAGTTCCTTCAGCAGCAGCAGATGCTGCAGCAGCAGCAACGCCAGATGATGCAGCAGCAGCCACAGGCGCCTTATCTACAGAAACAGCCGCATGCACCGGCGCCAACCCAGCCGCCTCCGCCGCAGCAGCAGCAGCAGCAAGTGCTGCAGCAGCAGCCAATAGGACAGATGCCCGTGGGCCTTAACCCTATGTAGCGTCTCTCCTAGCCACCCTAACAAGGCCTTGGGCCCCTGGAGCTGCGTGCATGCACCAGTGCATGCATGCACAACACGCATGCGTGCACCAGTGCATGCATGCAGAACACGCATGCGTGCATGCACTGCAGAACATAGCCCTGCGGGACTGGCACTCTTTGGGGCTTTTTGGCTAATCGCTATAATGCCTTAAATATAAAAATGCTGCAGCTTTAAGGCAGCAGTGGGGGCACATACACAACGGCTAGAAACAGCAGCAAAGCCGTAGGCGGCCCATGGGTTAGGATTTAAACACTTCTCTAAACCCCAAACCCTTAACCCTAAACCCTGTAGAGCTCCCCTCTCTGCACCTGGGCTGTAGGCATCTGCTGCTGCTAGCCCTGAAGGCCCTCAGCAGCTAACTAGGGGCCGCCCAGGAGCAGAACAAGCCACGCGGCTCACTCGGCGTCGCCAGCTAGCTACCCTAGCTAGCTAGCTAGCTAGCTAGCTAGGTGGGTAGCTAGTAGGCTAGCTAGCCAGCTAGCTAGCCAGCCAGCGGGCTAGCCAGCGCATGGCTAGCTAGCGATTCTGACACAGGTCTAGCTAGCGCTCGCAGAGCGAAGTGCACTACAGCTGTCACTTCGCAGCTGCTTGGGGCCAATATGCTGCAACTAGCTGCAGCTGCTGCCCTGACGGGAGAAGCAGCAGGCAGTGGGGCCCCCTCGAAGCAATTGTAGACATCGCCGAGGGACTCTTTACCCCCGCAGAGGGGCCCCAGGGGCCTAACTTGGGGCCCCTGGGGCAGCTAGCTGTGCTGAGACTAGGGGCCCCTGGGGCAGCTAGCTGTGTTGAGACTAGGGGCCCCTGGGGCAGCTAGCTGTGCTGAGACTAGGGGCCCCTGGGGGGGCTAGCTATGTTGAGAGTAGGGTCCCCTGGGACAGCTAGGTGAGCTGACGCTGGGGGCCCCTGTGGCAGCTAGTTATGGTGAGACAGGGTGCCCCTGTGGCAGCTAGCTGTGGTGAGGCTAGGGGCCCCTGTGGCAGCTAGCTGTGGTGAGGCTGGGGGCCCCTGTGGCAGCTAGCTGTGGTGAGGCTGGCCCCCCCAGTGTCCCCTTTGGGCCGCTCCCAAGGGCTAAACACTCCAGTGGCAAATATACTCCCATAAGTGCAAGGGGCCCTCTCAGGGGTCGCTGCCAGTGCCCTAAAGCTCCCCTCACACCCCCAGCTTGCTGCCGAGGGGTCGCAGGACGGGCCCCTGCGGCCAGAAGGGGCAATAGGGGCCCCCTAACTGAACAAATCGGGGACACAGGGGGGCCTCCTAACATGGCAAGCTGTCCCCAGGGGCCCCTTCGGGGCCCCAGGGCCTCTGTGTGTCTGTCTCGTGAGCTCGCTCTGGAGAAGTGATGGCAGCGGAGT
>NW_013545236.1:0-1021 GCF_000499545.2 Eimeria tenella
GCTGCAGCAGCAGGAGCCGCAGCAACAGCAGCAGCAGCAGCAACTGCTGCAGCAGCAGGAGCCGCAGCAACAGCAGCAGCACCAGCAGCAGCAGCAGCAGCAGCAGCAGCTGGTCGACTGCGTTGCACTGGAGCAGGCCCGAATTGTCCCTGATGTTATTAAAATCAGAGAATGCAAAACCCTTCACCTACAGGTTTGCTGCTGCTGCTGCTGCTGCTGTTCCTGCTGCTGCTACTGCTGTTCCTGCTGCTGCTCTGGCTGCTGCTCCTGCTGCTTCTCTTGCTGCTGCTACTCCTGCTGCTTCTGCTTCTGCTGCTCCTACTGCTGCTGCTTCTACTGCTGCTGCTACCCCTGCCGCTGCTACCCCTGCTGCTGCTGCTGCTGCTGTGTTGTGTTGTGTTGTTCCTCCTGTACTTGTGACTATGGTGGCGCCTCACGAGTTTCACCGCCCAGGGTTTAGGGTTTAGGGTTTGTGGTTTGCAGCTGAGGGTGTCTTTCGGGGGTTTACCGGCAGAGTGGGGGGCTGAAGTCCCCCGAGCAGCAGCTCAAAACCCTCCGAGGGTTTTGGTGTCTTCTAAACCCTCGACAAACACTCGCTTTGTTTTGGTCTTGACAGACCCTGACGCCCCCTCCAGGTGCCTAGGGTTTAGGGTTTAGGGTTTAGGGTTTAGGGTTTGGGGGTTGCGGTTTGGGTGGGGGCGCAGGCGTAATGGCAGCGAGGCGTAGGGTTTAGGGTTTAGGGTTTAGGGTTTGAGGTTTGGGGTGTGGGCGTGGGGGCGGGCTTCGGGGTAGTGACGCGTTGGGATTAGGGTTTAGGGTTTAGGGTTTAGGGTTTGCGTTTCAGGGAGAATCCAGTTTACCGCGAATGGGCCCACTGGGTGGCCATCAGCTCTTCCAATGAGTTCGATGGAAATTCAGAAAGTCCACGTAGGGTTTAGGGTTTAGGGTTTAGGGTTTGGGGATTAGGGTTTAAGGTTTGGGGGTTTTCTTGGGCTCTGCGTTTGCGGCGGGGCAGTTCGTG
>NW_013545237.1:0-3364 GCF_000499545.2 Eimeria tenella
GTGTTGCTGCTGCTGCTGTTGCTGCTGCTGCTGCTGCTGCTGCTAATCGAACAAATTGGATCAAATAGTACTCAAAAAATTAAAGAAGGGTTTGGGGCCCCTCATAGGAAATGCTTTCACCGTTAGTGTTTCCCAAAACAAGTGGCACACTTTGCTGCTGCTGCTGCTGTCGCTGCTGCTGCTGCTGCTGCTGCTGCGGGCAGATCAGTCACTGAGGAGGATGGGCTCCCCGTTTGGAAGCATTTGTTTTCCTTTTGTTTCTCTTTTTTGCATTTTATTTTTTTGTCGAATTTCATTTTTGAAGAAAGCAGTTATAGTTGTTTGAGTCAAGGAAACTCGTTTTGTTCTGTTTGCTGCTGCTGGTGCTGCTCCCGCTGCTGCTGCTGCTGCTGCTGTTACGAAGGGCCTCTTCAGTCGCTGCTGCGTCTCTGAAAAGCAGCTCCCTGCTGCTGCTGCTGCTGCTGCAGCTCCTGCTGCTGCTGCTGCTGCTGCTGTTTTCTCTTCCTTGCCTGGCAGCTCCTGGGGTGTACGTACACCTGAAAGCTGCGCAGACACCGGAGCTGCTGCAGCGGGCATTTGTGATTCTAGTCAATTTTTATTATTTCTTTTTTGTTAATATTATTTATTATTTATTATTTATTATCATTTATTATTACTAATTATTCATTATTATTTACTATTTTAGTTATTGTTGTTGTTTAGTCGGACGGCAGTTCCTCCCAGTTTCTACATTTTAGGGTTTAGGGTTTAGGGTTTAGGAGTCGAGGCCGCACCAGTCCGTTGAAGAAGCAGTAAAGGCGGTTGTAGGAATCCTCGCCTTCACACACCGTAGGTATCTGCGCACACAAACCCTAAACCCTAAACCCTAATTTTGCAACCCTAATTTGAAAACCCTAAACCCTAATTTGGGTGCAGGAGTGGCGACTCCGCAGCTGTCAGTGCCGGCCTCCTTCATGCCTGCGCCTCAGCACTGAGCCTCACAATCTAGGGTTTAGGGTTTAGGGTTTAGGCACCACTTCTTTAGGGTTTAGACCCTGCAGGAACTCCACCAGCTCTGCGCAACTCGAGTGTTCGCTGTAGGGCAAAAAGCGAATGCAGAGGGGCCCTTGCTCGCTGCAGCACAAAACGAGGGTTTAGGGTTTAGGGTTTAGGGTTTGTGGCGGCAGCATCACAGCATCACCTCTCGGGCGCACCTCACAGGTTTTTAGGGTTTAGGGTTTAGGGTTTGCAGTCCCTGCAGCTTATAACTAGCCCAGCGTATCAAAACCGTAAACCCTAAACCCTAATTTTTAAAGTCTTTTCAACTGTCTCACAGGGAGGTCTTTTTCAGTCGAGCGGCCCATCCAGTCCCCACAAAAGCTACAACACACAAACCCTAAACCCTAAACCCTAAACCCTAAACCCTACACAGTTAGACCTGACCCTAAAGAGCAAACTCTTTACTATTGCTTCACGGCCCTGGTCTGAAGAGCTTGGAAAGAGGGTTTGTCCGGAGCTGCATCCCAACTGTAAACCCTAAACCCTAAACCCTAAACCCTAGACCTACCCACAACGCGCGTTGACTCAGGAATGCCGAGGGTTTGAAGATAGCGGCGAATTCCGTCGAAGTTTCCCCGCGGGGGAAATGTCGACCCTGCAGATTCCAAACCCTAAACCCTAAACCGTAAACTCTAAACCCTAATTCGGATCTGTGGAGGGTTTGGCGCTGCTTCTCTGAAGGAAGAAAGCCCGTGAGGGCACGGCTCATCAAGGGGAGTTCAGCGTTCTAGGGTTTAGTATTTGATGGTTTAGGGTTTGGGGTTTAGGGTTTAGGGTTTGGGGTTTAGGGTTTGGGGTTTGGTGTTTGGGGTTTAGGGTTTAGGGTTTACCACAGACATTCATCGGCACCAAATCCACCTGCGCCTCTTGTGGAGAATCCGTAAAAAGCGCCAGGTCCTGTACCCCGCAAACCCTAAACCCTAAACCGTAAAACCTAAACCCCAATCCTAAACCCTAAACCCTAAACCCCAATCCTAAACCCTAAACCCTAAACCCCAATCCTAAACCCTAAACCCTTGGCCTCAAGCGCTAGCCATCTGCAACAAAGCACTCATAATGTCGCCGCTCTTTGCACCGAATTCGCACCCGGAAGATAGCTGTCCCCGGGAGCTTATTGCCTAGGGTTTAGGGTTTAGGGTTTAGGGTTTTCGACCTCTGGAGAGAATTCAAGGCAGTTGAAAACCCGCCGTCGCTGCGGCGCCACGAAAACCCTCAAGCGGCACTCCCGAGCCAAATGCAGCGCTATGCGTTCCTTGCCTGTTCACAAACCCTAAACCCTAAACCCTAAACCCTAAACCCTGAACCCTTAACCGTAACCCCAGAGTCCCTGGTGGCTGGCGTTGCTCCTTCTCAGTGCCTAGTGGAGCCAGTGGAAGCGGCAAACCCTAAATCCTAAACCCTGAATCCTTGAGCTAAACCCTAAACCCTAAACCCTAAACCCTAAGCCCTAGACGGACCTATGGTATAGGTGCCAACCAAGAAGCGCACATTGGCAGCACCCCCGGCCTCCTGTAGTGCCTGAAGCGAAGCAGCGGAGCAGTTTAGGGTTTAGGGTTTAGGGTTTAGGGTTTAGGGTTTGGTGGTCTCCACAGCTCCAAGCAGGCCGAGTCCGCACTCCCAAAACCCTAAACCCTAAACCCTAAACCCTAAAAAATAGGGCGCACCTGCGTGGCTATCTGCACAGCAGCAGATAAAACCTCTTGCTGCGGAGGAAAAGAGGCTTTGATGCCAGCGTAAGTTGTGTCGAGATAAACCCTGTCGAGCGAGGGTTTAGGGTTTAGGGTTTGGGACTCGGGGCCCGAGGGTTTAGGGTATAGGGTTTGGGCCTCTGGGCCCGGCGGGGGTTTAGGGTTTAGGGTTTGCAACATCGAGGGGCAGTAGCGAAAGTCCCCGCAGTGCAGCGAGCGGCCCACGCCGGGGCCCTCAAAGAGAAACATCACAGCTCCTGAGAAGGCCCAAACCCTAAACCCTAAACCCTAAACCCTAGACCCTAAACCCTAGGCCCCAGTTTCAGCCCCGAAAACAGCTCTGCGTGCAGCGCAGCTACGCGGCCTGGAGGGCTGAGAGTTTCTTCCAGCGCTTCGACAAGCCCCACCTAGGGTTTAGGGTTTAGGGTTTAGGGTTTTGGGTTTACCGGGACAGTGGTTGGCCTCTATTAGAGTCACGTAAACCCCCTGGACCTTCACGGGCTGGCCCATGGGCAGCCGCACCACCATATGGGGAGGGACCTTCAGTATTTGTTCTATTAAATTCCCTAAACCACAAGCCCTAAACCCTAAACCCTAAACCCTAAACCCTAAACCTAAACCCTAAACCCTAAACCCTA
>NW_013545238.1:0-1922 GCF_000499545.2 Eimeria tenella
GGCTGGAAGCCGCGGGGGGGCCCCCGCTGAAGGCGCTGGGCCAGTCTGTGGAGAAGCTGGTGGCTGCGGGTCTCCCAAGGAAGCTTCTGGAGAATCTTCTGCAGGGCCTCGTGGGCCTTCTGGCGGGCCCCCCGGGCCCCCCGGGAGGCCCCCCGCAGCGCCGTGGCCAGCAGCCCCAGGCCCGTGGCCACTGCTGCTGCTAAGCCCAACGAGGAGAAGACACTTCCTGCCAAAATGCTGAACTGTTGCGGAAAAGAAAGAGAAGCTGCTGCTTCTGGAGTTTCGTAGTAGCCCCCGTCGGCCCCGAAGAAGGCCCCGCTCGGCGACTGCCCAAACACGTTTCGCACCCACTGCTCCTTCCCGCTCGCCAGCGCCGCCGAGTAGCTGCAGCAGCAGCAGCAGCAGCAGCAGCAGCAGCAGCAGCAAGTGCGGGGGCAGCACGGCAAAAATTGACGCGGAGGCAGCAAAAACAGACAAAATTACAGCAAAAACAAAACCCGCAGCTGGAAACACAGATGCAGCAGCAGAAAAACAACGCAGCAGCAGCGATAACAGATGCAGCACGAACAGCAGCAGCAGCAACAGCAGCAGCAGCAGCAGCTTCACGCAAGGTGCGGGGGAACTGACACCCTCAAGTGCTGCAGCAGAGCCCCTCAGCTACGCAGCTAGCTATACAGCTACCTCCCGGAGCAGCAGCTAGCTACCTCGTGTAGGCACCCACTCAGCAAGCTACCTAGCAGGCTAGCTATCTGGCTAGCTAGCTGGCTTGCTGGCTAGCTGGCTAGCTAGCTGGCTATCTGGCTAGCTGGCCGGCTATTTAGCTGGCTAGCTAGATAGGTAGACAGCTTGCTACCTAGCTGATCTGTTAAGCCGACTACCTACCCAGCTAGCAAGCTAGCTGTCAGCTAGCAAGCTAGCTGTCAGCTAGCAAGCTAGCTGTCAGCTAGCCAGCTATCTAGCCAGGTAGCTAGCTAGCCACCCCGCTGACTAGCCACCCAGTCAGCTAGCTAGCTAGTTAGCTAGCTCGCCACCTAGCCGCCCAGTCAGCTAGCTAGCTGTCTCGCCTCCTAGCTACCAGGTTGGCTAGCTACCTCTCTCGCCGCCTAGCTACCGAGTGAGCTAGCTAGTCAGCCAGCTGGCTAGCTAGCTAGCTAGCCAGCTAGCTGGCTAGCTAGCTAGCTGGCGTACTTGAGCTGGCCCGAGACGTCGAGGGGCCCCTGGGGGATCTTGTCGGGGGGCACTCCGAGGCGCGCGAGGCCCTCGCCTTTGGCCCACAGCAGCAAAGAAGAAAAAAGAAAAAAAGTGGCGGAGAGAAAAGCCAAAGAGCGCCACTTCTTGAAGGGGCGCAGCGCAGCAGCAGCAGCGCGCCGCAGCGAAGGCGACAGCCCCCGCAACACGTTCCCTGCAAACCCCAAACCCTAAGCCCCAAACCCTAAACCCTAAACCCTAAACCCTAAACCCTGAGCCCGCAGTATTGGGCCCGAAGCCCGGGACACCGTACTGGAAACTCGAGGGGTCGCGGGGAGGCATGGTATGAATGTGCGCTAGTTTTGGAACTTTTGCTGCAGGCAGTAAACCCTAGACCCTAAACCCTAAACCCTAAACCCCAGCAGCAGACACACAGAGTGAAAGGGAGACAAAAAGAAATATGAAAAGGGACAGAAAAGGGGACAAACGGAGAAAAAAAAGTTGACAAAAAAAGAAATGTAAAGAAAGACAGAAGGAAATAATGAAAATGAAATAAAAGAAAAATTAAAGGAAACGTAAAAGAAAAAAAGAAATAAAAGAGGCGAGGGTTTACCAAAAGGGACTTGGACAACGGCGGGGGCTCGCGGGCACTTAAGCCAGACCACGTCTTCTTCATCGGCACTCTTTTGCTGCTGCTGCTGCTGCCGCTGCTGCTGCTGCTGCTGCTGCTGCCG
>NW_013545239.1:0-1697 GCF_000499545.2 Eimeria tenella
CAACAGCGGCAGCAGTAGCAGCAGCAGCAACAGCAGCAGCAGCAAGTAGAGTTGAGGTGGCTCTTTGAGCACTAGACCGGCCCCAGTTGAGGCGGAGTTAAAGACAAACGTAAAATCGGCAGCAAAACTCAAGCTGCTGTTTGCTGCAGTGCAGCAGCAGCAGCAGCTGCAGCATGTGCTGCTGCTGCTGCTGCTGTCGAGACAATTCCGTTGAGGGTTTAGGGTTTTGGAATCTGAGGGTTTAGCGCTGCTGCTGCTGCTGCTGCTGCTGCTGCAGACGCAGGAAGCTCCGCTGTGGGTGGATGTTTAGGGTTCAAGAACTAGGGTTTGTGTTTTATGGTTTAGGGTTTAGAACCGAGGGTTTAGGGTTTGGGGAGCTCAAAGAAAAGGGGTCATTCAAGAGGCTGCAGAACTAAACAGCGCTGGTGTTTAGAGTTTTAGGTTGGGGCTTAGGGGTTTAGGATTAGGGTTTAGGGTTAGGGTTTAGGGTTTAGGGTTTAGGGTTTGGGCTTCGGGGCTGTTGAGCAGCCAGTGGAAATCCAAATGCGCAGACTGACACGCGATTTAGGGTTTGAGGTTTAGGGTTTAGGGTTTAGGGTTTAGGGTTTAGGGCTTGAGGTTTAGGGTTCAGAGCTGAACAGCGGGTTAAGGCGAATGCGCCGATTCAATTCAAGTAAAGTTCCAGGAGCAACTCAATGTGGCGGAGGCAGAGTTATAAAAATTGGGAGAAAATGATTCAAACTATTCATAATAAGAGTTTTAAATAAATAAAAACGAAGAAAAGTGATTTTTTTGGAGCTGAAAAAGACGAAAAACGAATTCAGTGGCTGCGGTCATCCGGGTGTACAGACAGAGCGGAGTGACCTACGGGGGCCGGTCGCTATTTTTGTTTTCCACTTTTCTTTTTTTGCAAATCTTTCTTCAAACAATTCAAAATAAATAAACAACATTTAATTTTATTTATTTGGATCTTTGAATTGGCATTTATGGAGCAGATCAGCAAAGCCGTTGGGACTCTGCTGCCAACGCGGGTCCTTCCTTCCGCTTTCTTGCATTCAACTTCCGCTCCTTCTCAGCCGGCGCTGGACTTCGAATTTGAATTTGAATTTTCAGAAAATTAATTTCGATTTGGAGTTAATTGACGCATTTATTAATGACGGAAAGAAGAAACAAAACAGAAAGCTGCTCAGCCCGTCCAGAGGCACCTCAGTGACCTCTGGCCGCGCCACCGCGCCTCGAGGCCGTCGAGGTGTCTTTGAATAAAGTGAAATTAATTGAATTCAATTCAATTAAATTCAATTTAATTGAATTCAATTTAATTAAATTAAAAGTTAAAAGTTGAAGGCTAAAGATCTCTTCAAAATCCTCGCCCAATTCAGCTGCTGAGCGACACCCGCACCGCCCCCAGGCGCAACACCAGTGCCGGTTGCTGCAGCAAACAGCAACAGCAACAGCAGCAGCAGCGCGCCGTTCCTTTCCCGCTACTGCTGCTGCTGCTGTTGCTGCTGCTGCTGCTGCTGCAGTCCACGTACAGCTAAACCCTTTTATATTAGAAATGAGCAACTCCAACTTTGCCTTAGAGGGGCCCCCCGAGGACCCTCAGGGGCCCTTTGGGTCTTCTCCGCGGCACTTCAGCACCCGCAAGAGTTCAGCAGCAGCAGCAGCAGCAGCAGCAGCAGCAGCAGCAGCAGGTGCTG
>NW_013545240.1:0-7993 GCF_000499545.2 Eimeria tenella
GCAAAACCCTAAACCCTAAACCCTAAACCCTAAACCCTAAACCCTAGATATTAAACACAAACCCTAACCCGCAAGCCCTCCAGCCGGAGTCAAACAGCTCACTAGCAATTATCCTTTCCCGCGGAATCCTCTACGGGCACTGTGGCTCTCCCCTGTGGTGGTGCTTGGGGTTTAGGATTTAGGGTTTAGGGTTTAGGGTTTCACCTGTTTCTTCGTGCCACTGCGCCTCGTGCTGGTCAACGAAAATCTCGTGCGGCTGAAGTTCTCTGTAGCCCTCCGGTAGAACAATGACGCGCCCCTGTTCAAACAAACCCTAAACCCTAAACCCTAAACCCTAAACCCTAGATCTTAAAGCTTCAAACCCGAACTGTAGATGTATGATGACAACTTTAGGATAAAACCTAAACCCTAAGCCCTAAATCCTAAATCCTAAACTGGCAGCCCCGCACCGAAAACCCCATTGAGTTTCAGCAGAGGCTCGCAAGGGTTTAGGGTTTAGGGTTTACTTGGAGAGGGTAGCACTCGTCCACACCAGCTCCCGGCTGCAGCCGCTGCTGCTGCTGCCGCTGCCGCAGCGCTTGTGTTGCTGCTGCTGCAGTGCGGCCCCTCTTGCCAGCAGTGCTGGCAGCAGCAGCAGCAGCAGCTGCTGCTGCTGCTGCTTGTCTCCTGCCGGCGCTCTCGACGACGGACCTGCACCCCACCAAACCCTAAACTCTAAACCCTAAACCCTAAATCCTAGCCCTGACTTCTTTGTCAAAAAAATAACTGCGAGGTGTTTTAGCCTGTGCGCCAACCGCAGTCGCCCCTACGGGCACAGCAATCAGCCCAGAATAAGGGTTTAGGGTTTAGGGTTTAGGGTTTAGGGTTTCTGTACCAAGTTCCCTCTTTCTCGTTGGCCCTGCAGATCCTCCAGTCATAAAAGCCGCAGCGAGTGAACACTCCAAAGTCAACGCGGCCGAGCCACAAGGTGCTGCTCTTCTTAGGCTGCTGCTGCTGCTGCTGCTGCTGCCGCTGCTGCCGCTGCTGCTGCTGCTGCTGCTGCTGCTGCTGGTGAGTCAGGGCGGCTGCGGGGGAGAGGGTGGTGTCTGAGTAAGGGCTGCGGGTCTCTGCTGCTGCTGCTGCTGCTGCGTCTTCCGCAGCCGCAGCAGCAGCGGGAGGCGCAGCAGCAACGCCAGCAGCAAAAACGGGGGTTTTGTCGAGAGACCTGAAGCTGGCAGCCCTGCGCAGCAGCAGCTGCTCCTCCTTCTGGTTCTTCAACTGCTGCTGCAGCTGCTGCTGCTGCTCTTTACTCTCTATGGGCCTTTCCCACTGCAGCGCGTGGTAAGAGTAAACCCCCGTTTTGCATGCGCGGTTAAACGAGGGGGCCACCAGCACCAAAAAGATGTCTTCAGGCCCGCTGCTGCTGCTGCTGCTGCTGCTGCTGCTGCTGCTGCTGCTGTCGACTTCTATCAGCACTTCTATCACGAAGCGCTCACCCACCGCACGCACTACTGGGTCCAGCGGACGCCGCAGCTGCCAGTCGTGCCTGCTCGCAAACCCTAAACCCTAAACCCTAAACTCTAAACCCTAAACTCTAAACCCTAAACCCTAAACGCTACGCTTCTCGTCGGTGGTTTAGAAGCAAAGGCCGGCGTATTGGGCGCCTTCTCCCCTACTCTTGTTGCTCCACTTGCTTATCCTGAGCAAGTGGAGCACCTAACCCTAAACCCTAAACCCTACACCCTAGACTCTAAACCCTAAACCCTAAACCCTAAACTCTAAACCCTGAACCCTGACCCACCTGTCGTAGAAAGCGTTTAAAAGTTTGACTGCCTCCATTCTAACTGTCTCTTCGCTGCTGCCGAGCAGCGCCACCAGCAGCTGCTCCAGCCTCGCGCTGCTGCTGCTGCTGCTGCTGCTGTTGCAGCAGCACGAGTTCCCACAGCTGCAGCTGTGGCTGCTGCTGTCGGGAGAGGCCTCTGGCAAGAAGGCGCTGTGCCACACGTCCCCAGCCAAGTCCATCAGCGTATCCTGCTCGTCAAACCCTAAACCCTAAACCCTAAACCCTAAACCCTAAATTCTAAACCCCAGGGACACTCAAAGTGCTCAGCGCCACTGAAAGGTGTGCGAACCCTAAACCCTAAACCCCGAACCCTCAACGCCAAACCCTGGAATTTACAGCGTCATGCTCCTCCAACGAGCCGCGCGACGAAGACCCTAGGGCTTAGGGTTTAGGGTTTAGGGTTTAGGGTTTACCTTGACAGCTTCTCTTGTTGCAGAGGTGAGCAGCGCCGTAAACCACCGAAGTTTATTTTGACAGAAAAAAGGAGACAGCCCGCAGGCGTTCCAAACCCTCAGCCCGTGCTGGCCCCGCCGCCTCGCCATCTGCCCGCAAACCCTAAACCCTAAACCCTAAACCCTAAACCCTAAACCCTTGAGCTCAACCCAAGCCCGCACAGCGACGGGACAGGGTGCTCAATCAACGCAGCCGTCGCCATTTAGGGTTTTATCCATGAAGGGCCCTTTTTCGCTCTAGGGTTTAGGGTTTAGGGTTTGTCCAGCCTGCTGCAGCCACAGCCTCCCCCGTCTCTAGGGTTTAGGGTTTAGTCACCAGTCTGCTGCCGAGCATGAACGAAGGCACTTGGAAGACGTTCGGCACTTCCTGCAGGCACCGCCGCAGCGCCTGCTGCTGCTGCTGCTGCTGCTGCTGCTGCTGCTGCTGCTGCAGCAACTCCGTCCCGTCAAGAATGAGAGAAGCCAGCAGCGCGAGAAGATAAGCATCGAAACGGCCCCTCGACTCGCAGCAAAAGCGCAGCACGTCCACGTCGAGGCGCAGCTCCAGGCACGCCCGCTGCTGCTGCTGCTGCTGCTGCTGCTGCTGCTGCTGCTGCTGGGGGTCTGCGGCGGCCTTGCTTTTTTTGTGCTTTCCCCGCGGGGAACGGGCTGACGGGGGAGTCTCTGGCGCTGCTGCTGCTGCTGTTGCTGCTGCTGCTCTTGCTGCTGCTGCTGCGGCAGGGACCACGCGGATGAGGCCCGGAGGCAGCGAGAAGGAATGGCCGCCCGAGGCAACAGACCCTTGCTGCTGCTGCTGCTGCTGCTGCTGCCAGCAGCGCGGCTCTATGAGCAGCATGACGTCGAAAGGCAGCAGCTGCTCGCGAGAAGCAGCAGCAGCAGCAGCAGCAGCTGCTGCTGCTGCTGCTGGCTCTCGCAACGCAGAAGATCCAGTGCCTTGCAGCGTCTCCAGCAGTGTTTCTGAAGGCCCCACAAACCCTAAACCCTGAACACTAAACCCTACCGCAAACCCTAAACCCTAAACCCTAAGCCCTAAGCTCCGACACCCCCCACGCAAAACCCCTACTTTTGCTGCTTCTGGGTGCTTCAACCGTCCCCCGCAAACCCTCACCTCGGGGAACGGGGTCTAGGGTTTAGGGTTTAGGGTTTAGGGTTTGCCTACCGCTGCTAGCTCCTGGGGGGCGAATGCGCTGCAGCAAGCAGCAAAGCGACGTCGTTTCAAACTCGTTTGTTAGCAGCTTGCTGCTGCTGCTGCTGCTGTCTTTTGCTGCTGCTGCTGCAGGGTCAGCAGTGACGGTGAAGGAAATATGTGGCTCGTCTGTTTGCTGCTGCTGCTGTTGCTGCTGCTGCTGCTGCTGCGACTGCAGCAGCAGCTGCTGCTGCTGCTTCGTCAGCAGCTGAGCGAGACACTGGTGGGCCTTTAAGAGAAGGGCCGTCAAAGTATTCCCTGCTGCTGCTGTTGCGGCTGCTGCTGCTGACTGGTCTGCTGCATGGCCTGCTACTGCTGCTGCCGCTGCTGCTCGCTGCGAGCTGCACTGCATCAGCAGCAGCAGCACCTGCTGCTGCAGCGGCTGCAGCAGCTCATCCTGCTGCTGAGCCAACAGGTGCTGCTCGCTCGGGAGATAAGACGAAGCAAAGAGCTTCGCTGCAAGGCCACACACAGCAGCAGCAGCAGCAGCAGTAGCAGCAGCAGAGCTGCAGCAGCAGCAGCATAACAGCAGCACAGGGCTGGCGGGAAGGAGACCTTACGCTGTCTCTCTAGCTGCAGCAGCAGCACAAGCAGCTGCTCGGAGACTCGAATGCGGAGCGCGGGCGTGTCTGCTGCTGCTTCAGGGTCGTGGGTCGGCTGTTGCTGCTGCTGCAGCTGCTGCTGCAGCTGCTGCTGCAGCTGCTGTTGCAGGTGCTGCTCATCAGGCCACACACTTCTCTCCATCTTGCAGCTGCAGCTGCTGCTGCAGCAGCGAGGCGTCCTTCGGGCGGGGCCAAGTCGTTTCCCTTTGCTGCTTCTGTTGCTGCTACTGCTGGCGTTGCTGCGGCTGCTGCTGTTGTCTATGTTGTTGTCGCTGCTGCTGCTGCAGTAGCAACTGAAAGTAAACAGGCGCCAACGGAGAGTTTATTCCATGCTGCCGTTAAGAGTGGGGACAGCTGCGCCCGCTGCTGGCACTGCTGCTGCTGCTGCTGCTGTTCCTGCTGCTGCTGTGCTGCTGCTGCAGCACAGAAAGCCATGCGTTTTGTGACACTAACTAAACTCGGGAGAATTCATCGGAGAGATGCACAAGCCCTCATGTAATTGCTGCTCTATCGCCACATGCAGCAGTCGGCTGCTGCTGCTGCTGCTGCTGCTGCTGCTGCTGCTGCGGCGGATGCGGCGGCGGCGGCCGCCGCCGCCGACGGGCAGAGAAGCACTGCAGCAGCAGCGAGCGAGAGCTCTCCTGGAGCGTTTGCTTTTTGTTTAAATGCCTTCTAAACCCTAAACCCTAAACCCTAAGCCGCAAACCCCAGGCTTCAGCCCTGCCTCCCCGGGGCAATCGACCGGGAACCGCAGCAGACGGCACTGCAAGTGTGTGGGGTTTAGGGTTTAGGGTTTAGGGTTTTTGAGGGCAGACCGCGTGGTTTGCACCCTGCAGGTTCTTGACGCTACAGTCTCAGTTGATGCAGCGTCTGCTGCTGCTGCTGCTGCTGCTGCTGTTGCTGCAGCAACTGTCAGCCTGCAGCGCGAAGCAGCTCTTCGGGGCTCCCTTTGCATTTTCGGGGGTTCCCCTGGCGAGCAGCAGCAGCAGCAGCAGCAGCTGGTGCAGCAGGAGCTGCAGCAGTCACCGTAGCAGCCCCGGCCATGGCAGCAACAGCAGCACAGCTGCGCACACGAGCCTGGGGAGGCCCCCCAGCCGCAGCTCCCCTACAGCAGCAGCAGCAGCAGCAGCAGATAGAGCAGTAGCAGCAGCAGAAGCAAGGACGCCGCTGCTGCGCGTGGGAGCCCGTTGGTCCCCGCTGGCCCTAACGCAGGCAAAAGAAGTGCTGCGGCGAGTAGTGTTTGCTGCTGCTGCGAAGTTTCCTGCTGCAGTTGCTGCTTTTGTAGAGGAGGACGAGCAGCAGCAGCAGCAGCAGCAGCAGGCGCTGCGGCAGCAGCAGGACGCGAGGGGGGCGGAGTGCAGCGAGCTGCTGCTGGGGACAGCAGCAGGGGCGCTGCCTGCTGCTGCTGCTGCTGCGCTGCAGCAGCGGCTGCGGTACGGGGAAGCAGAGCTGGTGCCGTACCAAACAGCAGCAGACCGTTTGCTGCAGCAGCAGCTGCTGCAGCTCGGAGGCAAGGGCCTCTTCAGCAAAGAACTTGATGAGGGTTTAGTAAAAAAGGAATTCCATTTTGCTGTTCATTCTCTCAAAGATGTAGCAGCAAACTTGCTTCCGGGGACGCAGCTTGCTGCTGTGCTGCAGCGGCAAGACCCCCGCGACGTTTTGCTGTTTGCTGCCAGCAGCAGGCCCAAGCTCCAGCCGCTCATCGACGCCCTTGCTGCTGCTGCTGCTGCTGCTGCTGCAGACGCTGCAGCAGCAGCAGCGCGCGCTCGCGCGGGGGAGGCCATACAGGTTACTGAAATCGGCAACAGCAGCAGCAGCAGCAGCAACAGCAGCGGGGAGGAACTTCTAATTGGCAGCTCGTCTCTAAGAAGACAGTCTCTTTTGCTGCACCTCGCTAGCCGCCAATCAGCAGCCGCAGCAGCAGCAGCAGCAAAAGTGCGCTGCGTGCTGCTGCGGGGAAATGTGCAGACTCGGCTGCGGAAGCTGCGGACGGGAGCAGCAGAAGGGACTCTTCTTGCTGCTGCTGGTCTCCGGAGACTGTGTCTGCTGCCGCAGCAGCAGCAGCAGCAGCAGCAGCAGGGAGCCCCACACTCAGCAGCAGCAGCAGCGCCGGCAGGTGCAGCAGCAGCAGCTGCTGCTGCTGCTGGGGGCCTAGAGAGCACGCGGCTTGCTGCGCCCCACAGCAGCATAGAGGCGCTGCTGCTGCCAGTTTGCTGCTTCACTCCTGCTGCTGCTCAAGGCATTATAGCAGCACAATGTCTTTCAGCTGATGCGGAAGTGCTGCAGCTGCTGCAGGCCGTCTCGGACCCCGCAGCAGCAGCAGCAGCAGCAGCAGAACGCGCCTTCCTGCAGCAGCTCGACGGCAGCTGCAGAACGCCCCTAGGCTGCATAGCCCTGCCGCAGCAGCAACAGCAGCAACAGCAGCAGCAGATGGAGTTTAGGGGCTTTGTGGGGACCCCAGACGGCTCGCGGATGTTCCGCGTGTTTGCTGCTGCAGGTGTACGTACACCTGAAGATGCTGCAGCGCTGGGAGCAGCAGCAGCAAAACAAATTCGAGCAGCAGCAGGACCTGACTTTTTGGCAGAAATAATCAGCAAAGTGCAGCAGGGCTGGGGGGCCATCAAGCAGCCCTAAACCCTAAACCCTAAACCTTTGCATCCGCACACATCCAGTTGCTTCCCTCTGTTTCCGGGCCTGAGCCGGGGGCGCCAAAATGCATGCAGTTCCGCACTAGGAGCAGCAGCAGGTGCTGCTGCTGCAGCAGCAAGCAGCAGCAACTGCGCTGCTGCTGCAGCAGCAAGCAGCAGCAACTGCGCTGCTGCTGCAGCAGCAAGCAGCAGCAACTGCGCTGCTGCTGCAGCAGCAAGCAGCAGCAACTGCGCTGCTGCTGCAGCAGCAAGCAGCAGCAACTGCGCTGCTGCTGCAGCAGCAAGCAGCAGCAAACTGCGCCGCTGCAGCAGCAGCAGCGCAGTTTGACACCAATACACAATACGGGTGCAGCAGTGTGTGTACAGGCTCCGGCAGCAGCTGCAAACTACAGCAACTTAGCTGCTGCCGCTGCTGCTGTTTTGCTGCTGCTGCAGCTGTATTCATGCTGCTGTCGCTGCTGCTGCTGCGTTTTTGTTGCTGCAGCAGCAGCACAAGTTCTGTTGCTGCAGGAGCACCACCCTTGCTGCTGTCGCTGCAGCGGCAGCGGCTTCTGGCGCCGCTGCGGCAGCCAGGAGCAGCAGCAGCAGCGCCTCTGCTGCGGCTGCTGCTGCTGCAGCGCGCAGCAGCAGCAACGCATGCAGCCCCAAAACCGGCACAGAAACTTACAAACTTTCTCAAGCAAAAAGTCTGTGGGGGGGCCCCCCTGAAGAAAGAGTTACTGGGTTTGTGGGGGACCAGGTGGGCAGCAGGAAGGGGGGCGTCGACTGCTGCTGCTGCTGCTGCTGCTGCTGCTGCTGCTGCGGGGGGGTCGGCGCATGCAGCCGGCACCGCTGCTGCTGCCGCTGCAGCTGCGTCAGCGCAGAATAAATTGCTGATGTTATCCACAGCGCCTCAGATATGCAAACTGAAAACAAAACAAAGACAATCAGAAACAACAGCTAGCTAGCTAGCTAGATGGCTTGCTGGGGGGCTAAGCAGCTAGCTAGCTAGCTAGCTAGCTAGCTGGGGGGCCAGTTAGCTAGCTGGGGAGCTAGCTAGATAGCTAGCTACCTCGCTAGCTACAAACAAGCTAGCTAGCTAACTACGCTGGCTAGCTAGCTAGTTAGCTAGCTAGCTAGCTAGTTAGCTAGCTAGCTAGCTAACTAGCTAGCTAGTTCGCTAGCTAGCTATTAAGAAGCTAGCTAGCCAGCTAGCTAGCTAGCTAGCTAGCTAGCTAGCTAGCTAGCTCACCCATGGCGTTTCCCTCGAAGAGCTGCACGTCAATGACGTATCTGCAGCTGCC
>NW_013545241.1:0-2222 GCF_000499545.2 Eimeria tenella
AGCTAGCTAGCTAGCTGGCTAGCTAGCTGGCTAGCTAGCTGGCTAGCTAGCTGGCTAGCTTGCTAGCTGGCTAGCTAGCTGGCGAGCTGGCTAGCTAGCTGGCTAGTCAGCTGGCTGGCTAGTCAGCTAGCTGGCTAGCTGTCCAGGCAGATGGGCGCCTAGCTAGCTAGCTAGCCAGCTATGGCCAGCTAGCTCGCTAGCTAGGCAGCTGGCTATCCAGTTAGCTAGCCAGCTGGCCAGCTAGCTAGCTAGCCAGATAGCCAGCCGGGTAGCCAGCAAGATAGCCAGCCAGATAGCTATCCAGCCAGATACAGCCAGCCAGCAAGCTAGCTAGCTAGCTATCCAGCTAGCTAGCTGGCTAGCTAGCTAGCTAGCTAGCTAGCTAGCTAGCTAGCTAGCGATTGTTTCTTTGACTGGTTTCAGGCGAACCTGGAGAAGCTCGTCGACGCCACCGAAGACTCTGGCGAATCTGCGGCGCTGAAGAAGTCCGTGGAGCTTTACAAAGAAAAGGCCGCAGGTCCCCCAAACCCTAAACCCTAAACCCTAAACCCTCGGTCCCAAACGCCAAGCCCTAAACCCCTCTTCCTCGCAGGCTGCGGGCCGGAGCGTCAGGCACGTGCTAAAGAGTAGCGAAGGCGCAGGAAGCGCGCCTTGAAGTAAAGGCCCAGCGTTCAGGGTTTAGGGTTTAGGGTTTAGGGTTTAGGGTTTGCGCAGACTTGGAGGAGAAGCTGGTAGAGGCTCGAGCCCTCGGCGAGGCGCTGCAGCTGCAGAAAGATGAATTAGAAGGCAAAGTGAAGGCAGCAGAAAAGAAGGCGTGAGCAGCTAGCTAGCTAGCTAGCTAGCTAACCAGTTAGCTAGCTAGCTAGTTAGCTAGCTAGTTAGCTAGCTAGATAAGTGGGAAGCTAGCCGGCTCGCTGTGTAGCCAGCTGGCTAGCTGTTTAGGTGGCCTGGCTAGCTAGTGATAACTGCGAGCGCCGTCCTTGTGCTGCTGCTGCGGCTAGCTGGCTAGCTAGCCTAGCTAGCTGGCAATCTGGCTAGCTAGCCAGCTAGCTAGCTAGCTAGCTGGCTAGCTAGCTAGCTGGCTGCCCAGTTTTGTGGCCCAGGTTTGTACTGTGTAGTTATAGGCTCCGGAGAGTGGAGTTTGGGGCATAGAGCTAGGGGCCTACGGTCAAGGGTTTAGGGTTTAGGGTTTAGGGTTTAGGGTTTGGGTGCAGGGAAGTGGCAAGGCTGACTCTGGTGCGCAAAGAAGCCGAATGTGACGCGAAGTCGTTTGAAGTCGAGGCCCTGCAGGAGGAACTCGAAAAGGCCCGGTAAGTAGCTAGCTGGCTAGCTAGCCGGCTAGCTAGCTAGCTAGCTAGGAAGATAGCTGGCTAGCTAGGGAGCTAGCTGGCCGGCTAGCTGGGAAGGCAGCTAGCTGGCTAGCTAGCTAGCTAGCTAGGAAGGTAGCTGGCTGGCTAGCTAGCTAGCTAGCTAGGAAGATAGCTGGCTAGCTAGGTATGTAGCTGGCTAGCTAGCTGGGAAGATAGCTAGCTAGCTAGCTAGCTAGCTAGCTAGGAAGATAGCTGGCTAGCTAGGTAGCTAGCTGGCTGGTTGGCTATGTTGTTCCTAGCTAGGTAGCTAGCTGGCTGCGCAGCTGACCACTTAACCTAGTGGCTGGCTGGCTAGCTAGCTAGCAGGCCAGCTAGCTAGCTAGCTAGCTGGCTAGCTGGCTGTCTGGCGGACTGGCTAGCTAGCTGGCTAGCTAGCTGGCGGATTTCTTTCAGGCTAGCTGCTTTTGCCTGTGTCTGCTTTTTGGCTAGCTAGCTGAGGGGCAACGCTGCGAGCTAGCGAGCTAGCTAGCCAGCTAGCTAGCCAGCTAGCTGGCCAGCAGTAGCCAGCAGCAGCTAGCCAGCTAGCTAGCCAGCTAGCTAGCTCGCTAGCTAAAAGATTCCGGGTTTGTGAGGCTGCAGCAAAATCGCTGAAGAGGCTGCTGCTGCTGCTCCCCTTAAAACCGCCGAAGGAGACAAAGAGGCCCTCGAGGCCAAGATAGCTGCTGTGAGCTAAACCCTAAACCCTAAACCCTAAACCCTAAACCCTAGCCCGTGAAGTGTGGGGCGCAGAGCACTTTTGCTGCGAGCCCTTCAGCCTGCTTCTCGAGCGCCAGCCCCACGCTGCGTCGGCGCCCCCAAACCCTAAACCCCAAACCCTAAACCCCAAACCCTAAACCCCAAACCCTAAACCCT
>NW_013545242.1:0-1295 GCF_000499545.2 Eimeria tenella
GGTTTAGGGTTTAGGGTTTAGGGTTTAGGGTTTAGGGTTTAGGGTTTAGGGTTTGGGGCGGTGTTTGCTGCAGTGGACGTGCGGCGGCTGCTCGTGGGAAACTTGAGCCCAGCAGAGCAGAACATTTCCCCTTGGCCCGGCCGGCAAAGCAGCAGCAGCAGCAGCAGCAGCAGCAGCAGCGTTCAGGGAGGCTACTCGTTGTGGCCTGCTTACTGGTTGAGCAACACTGCTGCTGCTGCTGCAGTCCAGCTGCTGCAGCAGCTGCAGCGGCGGCAGCACCAGCAGCAGACGGAAGCCGAGTGCGCCTTAACAGCAAAAATTTGTTCGTCTCTTGCTGAGCTGCACGAGCCTTTGGAGAGTAAGCTGCTGCTGCAGCTGCTGCTGCTGCTGGAGTTGCTGCTGCTGCAGTTGCTGCTGCTGCAGTTTCTTGCTTGCAGGTGGTTGCTGCTGCTCGCAGCAGCGTTTGTCTGGGCTTCTGCTGCTTGGCTCGCTGCTGCTGCTGCTGCTTCTGCTTGACTGGGCTGCTGCTGCATCTGCTGCTGCTGCTGCTTGGCTGGGCAGCCGCTGCATCTGCTGCTGCTGCGCGCTTCTGCTGCAGCTGGATCTGACGAGGCGGTGCTGCAGGAACTTTGCACTGGAGCAGCGGGAGACCTTTTTGGCTTCAATGCCCGTTTGTGCAGCACGCAGCTGCTACAGCAGCAGCAGGTGCTGCTGCAGCACCGGCTGGTGGCGCTGCAGCAGAAGGCCGTGGAGCTGGCGGAGCTGCTGCAGCAGCAGCAACAGCAGCAGCAGCAGCACCCCCGCAAGAGGCAAAAGCAGCAAGGAGACTCTCAAGTGCTGCATGCGCTGCAGCAGCAAATCAGCAACAGCCAGGAGGCCTACGGCCGCCTCGCCCCTCTCTATCTAATCATAAGCAACGAGCTCCATCAGGTGAGCTCTAAACCCTAAACCCCAAACCCTAAACCCTAAAACAAAGCTTGGCTTATTTGCATTATGCGAAGGGCCTCTAGCTTTATCGCCCCTGCGATGGGTCTAAGTCATCTAGAGCTCTAGAGGGTTCAGCGCTTAGGGTTTAGGGTTTAGAGTTTAGGGTTTAGAGTTTAGGATCAAGGGTTTAGGGTTTAGGGTTTAGGGTTTGGTTTGAGAGCTGGCTGCTGGTTTTCCACGACCTTCTCCCATGTTCCACAGAGAGCTCAATCGGCCTTCACGCCACCGCCGCCGCCGCTGCTGCTGCTCCTGCTGCTGCTGCTGCTGCTGCTGCTGCTGCTGCTGCTGCTGCTGCTGCTGCTGCTGCT
>NW_013545243.1:0-2245 GCF_000499545.2 Eimeria tenella
TGCTGCTGCAGCAGCTGCAGCACAAACGCGCCTCTGAGGCCCCGCCGCAGCAGCCGCTGCGTTGCAGCAGCAAGGGCCCCCAGTGCTGCAGCACGGGGCCCCTGGGGGCCCCCAGGAAGAAATGGAGATAAACAGAGAGACAAACAGCAGGAAATAAAAGTCTTGTCTTCAGCAGAGAGCCCAACGAGAGTTGGGGACATTATCTGCAGCAAAACCCAAGCAGCAGCAGCAGCAGCAGCAGCAGCAGCAGCGAGGTAGCAGCAGAAGCAACCGCACAGCAGCAGCAGCAGCAGCAGGAATGCAATCCCGCGAAAAAACAAACAAGGCACTTGTACCAAAGAGACAAATGCCTAAAAGCAAGGCCACGCAGCAAATATTGCTGCAGCTAGCTGCTGCTAGCTGCTGCTAGCTGCTGTTAGCTACTTGTGCATTTCCTAATTGTTGCGGCTACTGCTTGCTGCGCTGCAGTTGGCTAGCTGCTGCTGCTCCTGCTAGCAGCAGCAGACGGCTAGTTACAGTTGCTGCTGCTAATAGTAGGTGGCTAGCTGCTGCTGCTGCTGCTAGCAGTAGCAGCAGATGGCTAGCTGCTGCTGCTGTTGCTAGCAGTAGCAGCAGATGGCTACCTGCTGCTGCTGCTGCTAGCAGCAGCAGAAGGCTAGCTGCTGCTTGGAGCTGCTGCCAGCAGCAGGCTCACATATTTCTCGTGTTCCCTATATTGGTGCTGCAGCACAGGCTGCAGGTAAAGGGCCTCCAGCAGCACTTCAAATCTGCTAGCCAGCACGGCCTGCGTCTGCTCCATGTCTTGCTGCTGCTGCTGCTGCTGGTCGTGCCGCTGCTGCTGCTCCTTCTGCAGCTGCTGCTGCTGCACTAGGCCCAGCAGCAGCAGCTTCATCAGCACCCGCAGGGCGAAGGACTGCAGTCGCTTTGTTGCTGCTTCTGCTGCAGTCACTATTCTCCACAGCAAATCCAGCAGGCACTCTCCTGTTGCTGCTGCTGCTGCTGCTGCGCCCGCTTCGCCTTGCTGAGGCTCCTGCTGCTGCTCCTCACAATGCTGCTGCTGCTGCTGCACGTGCTGCTTCGCTATTTCGCGGCGCAACATGGAAGGATGACACAGCAGCAAATCCCCTAAAAAGGAGACGTACAGCTCGCAGCGCTGCGTGTGGCCCGCGAAGTCCCTCTCGTGCTGCAGGAGCAGCAGCAGCAGTAGCAGCAGTAGCAGCAGCAGTAGCAGCAGCAGTAGCAGCATCAGTGGCAGCAGCAGCAGCAGCCGTGTAAGGAATGCGATAATTCGACGTTTTCTTGCTTATTCTAAACCCCAAACACCAAACCCTAAACCCTAAACCCTGGACTGTACCTGCTTTGACTGTTCAGTTGCCTCATGCATTTTTTCTGCGGTTTCTGCTGCTGCTGCTTCTGCTTCTTGAAGCTGCTGCTGCAGCTGCTGCTGCGGCTGCTGCTGCTTCTGGAGCCGTTCCTGCAAGTGCTGCGCCACGCGCAAGTGGTGCCTGTGCTGCAGCTGCAGCAGCTGCATCTCGTGCTGCAGCTGCTGCAGCGCAGCAGCAGCAGCCTGCATCTGCTCCAAAGATGTTAACAAAGTGGCTTTGTAGGCCCTCAGCTGGTTGGCAATTTCCTGCTCCCTGCTGCTGCGGAGGCAGAAACAGCCAAGGCTCTTGCTGACCAGCTGCAGCAGCAGCACAGCAGCAGCGCAGCAGCAGGCAGTCCTCAACAGAGCGTCTCAGCTGCTGCTCGCAACACACTTGTGCTCCTGTGGCCACTTCCAGCTGCAGCAACACTCTGGGATCGAGTGGGATCCACTGGGATCGTCTGGGATCGTGTGGGATCGTGTGGGATCGTGTGGGATCGTGGGGTGCGAAGTTCTTACGATTTCGCAGAGGTCGTTGTGCAGGTCATGTCTGGGCAGCACTCTGTAGAGGCAGTCCCTCCAGACTTTGCTGCTCCTCTGCCAGCACTCCTTCCCCTCGCTGCTGCTGCTGCTGCTGCTGCTGCTGGGGAAGCCAAGGCACTGGTTGCAGCAGCAGCAGCGCGCAGCAATGCCCTCTTCGTCCCCGCAAAAGAACTGCAGCGCCGGCAGCAGCAAAGACAGCGGCAAATCTGTAAGGGCCCCATCTGCTTCGGGGCTGCTGCTGCTGCGCGCAAAGTAGGCGTCCAGCGTCGCGATCACCCGCAGCCACCGCTGCAGCACACAGCAGCAGCAGCAGCAGCAGCAGCAGCAGCAGCAGCAGCA
>NW_013545244.1:0-1044 GCF_000499545.2 Eimeria tenella
GGGGCCCCTAAGGGGGCCCCCATGCGGGGCCCCAAGGGGGCCCCTAAGGGGGCCCCCATGGGGGCCCCTGAGGGTGCAAAGGGAGTTGCGGAAGGGCCGTAAGTGCGGGCAATGAAATAAACTGGCTGGCAAAGATCATTATTGGAAAGAAGGAGTTGTTGGCTGAGTTGGTTTGGGGTGTACGTACACCTGAGTGGGCTTGGGGTGTACGTACAGCTGAGTGGGTTTGGGGTGTATGTACAGCTTTCTCCGCGGCAATAAGAAGAATACAAAAGCGCCAAAAGCTTTTCTTCTTTTTCATTTCTTTTTTCAAATCCAAAAGAAGACAAAAAAGCCCCAAAACTCAACGGAGCCCCCGCTGCGCCACAGAACGCAACACCCGGCGAGGGTTTAGGGTTTAGGGTTTGGGTCTAGGGTTTGGGGTTTAGGGTTTAGGGATTGGGGTTTAGGGTTTGGGAATTCGGCGAAAGGGCAGCAGCAGAAACTCAGCGGTGAAGGGTTTAGGGTTTCGGAATTTAGACAAAGGGCAGGCGCAGAGGCAGGGAAGCTAGGGTTCAGGGTTTAGGGTTTAGGGTTTACGGTTTAGAAAACCTCGAAAAGAAAAAAAAGTAAAACGAAGTAAAACAGAATAAGCCTTAAAAGAATTGAAAGGATTAAAATTATTAAAACAATTCAAATAATTAAAATGATTAAAGCAATTAGAAGAATTAAATGAATCAAAATAATTAAAAGGATTAAAATAATTAAAAAAGAATAAAACGTCAAAAGTCCCACACCTGAGGGCTTTCGCGCCTTTGCCTCTTTGGGGGAAAGCCACGCGGTGAGGAGCCGCTGCTGCTGCTGCTGCTGCTGCAGCTGCTGCAGCACTTTAAGGGGGCACAGTTTCGTTTTTAGCAGCAAATGATTATGCATAGAATACTTAAGAGACTTCTTTGCTGCTTTAAGTTTCTGGGGGCCCCCGGAGCCCCTCCGCGGGGGCCCCTCCTCCCCGCTGCTGCTGCCGCTGCTGCTGCTGGCGCCGCTGCTGCTGCTGCTGCTGCTGGT
>NW_013545245.1:0-1509 GCF_000499545.2 Eimeria tenella
TGCGCCTCCTGCTTCTGCTGCTGCGGCTGGTGCTGCTGCGGCTCCAGCTGCTGCTGCGCCTCCTTCTTCTGCTGCTGCGGCTACTGCTGCTGCGGCTTCTGCTGCTGCTGCTGCTGATGATGAGAGGCGGAAGAGACAGGGAGACTGCTGCAGCAGCGCTTCTCCATTCACAAAGAGAGGCTGGAAGCCCTCCTCGTCGCTGCTGCTGCTGCTGCTGTTGCTGCTGCTGCTGCTGCGGGCGTCTCCCCCGATGCTGCTGCGCAGTCGCGCCGCTGCAGACAGACAGCCTGCGTACTGCAGCAGCCCTGCGACTGCATTTGCTGCTGCTGCTGCTGCTGCTGCTGCAGCTGCAGCACGAGGTGCTGCATAGCCAACAGCAGCTCCCAAGAGAAGCAAAAGGGCACAATCCATCAAAGGGGGGCCCCCATTACTCTGCAGGGGCCTCATGAGGGGCCCCGCTGCTGTTTGGCTTTGGCGGTGCCCCCCTTGCTGCTTGCTGCTGTTGCTGCTGTTGCTGCTGCTGCTGCTGCTGTAGCATGGGCCTCCTAGCTTAGCTTGGCTAGCAGCTGGAAGCCAGGGGGCCCCCAGATCTTCAGAAGAAATGACTATGGCCGGAGAGCCTCGGGGGCCCCACTGCTGCTGAAATTTGAGGCTTTTTCGCCCCAGCAGCAAATAATTAAAAGGATTAACAAATACTTGAATTTGATTTAAAATAAAAAACAAAGATTTGCAAAAAGAAGACAAAGAAACGGCCTGGGGGCCCCTGGGCGCCTCCGGTCCTCTGGTGCCCTCGACCCTTGGGGGCCCCCGGGGCCCCCAGGGGCCCCCCTAAGAGCCCCCTGGGGTCCCTAGGGGGCCTCCAGCTGCCCATGAGGTCTTTTATGCATTTAATTTTAGTATTGGATTAAAATTGGAAGTCATTTATGCATCAAATAGCCTAAACTCAGACCCAGAATCTGTCTTTGCTGCTGGGCTCGGGGACCCAGCAGCAGCGCGGGGGGCCCCCCTTGCTCGGGGGCCCCTGGGGTACCTTTGGGGGCCCCAGTACCCTTTCTTGAGTTCAAACTGCTGCAGACCACCAGGGCCTCGCAGGGGGGCCCCCAGGGTTCGGGAAAAACTGCCAGTTTCAGTGGGGGGCCCCCCAAGGGCTGAGTCACCATGGGGGGCCCCCCTGAAGCCCCCGAGGGGGCCCCCAGCAGACCTGCTCTAGGGTCCCCCATGGGGCCTCCTCTGGGGGCCCCTCTGGGGGCCCCCATGGGGGCCCCTCTGGGGGCCCCTAGCGAGGCCAAACTGCCGGTGGGCCTTGTGGAGGCCTTTAGGGGCCTCTGCGATAAATGCCAAGTGACCCCTGAGGAGCTTCAAGCTATTGTAAACTCCGCTACAGAAGGTGCTGCTGCTGCTGCTGCTGCTGTTGCTGCTGCCGCTGCCTGCTTGTCTGCAGCTGCTAGCGGCACTGTTTGTGCTGCAGTTGGGGCACCAGCTGCTGCTGCAACTGCAGCACTGCCGCTA
>NW_013545246.1:0-3261 GCF_000499545.2 Eimeria tenella
CGGGGGCCCCCTGGGGGGCCCCCTGGGGGGCCCCCTGGGGGGCCCCCTGGGGGGCCCCCTTAGAAAGTGTGTTGAGATATTTTAGTGCGAAGCCTCTGGTGAAGATGGAGCGCCAGCGGCAGCGGCGAAGCCAGAGACACAAGTCGCAGAAATGGGCCAGTTCTGAGGCGCAGCAAACCCTAAACCCTAAACCCTAAACCCTAAACCCTAAAGCCTAAACCGTAGACCCTAGAGCGTGGGGACTTGATTTCTGAGAGCTGGAGAAGGGGATCTACAGGCGGCACGGAAGAAGGGGGCGGCGTCGGAGCCGGGTAGGGTTTAGGGTTTAGGGTTTAGGGTTTGCACCTTCGCGGACAAGAGAAACCTCGTGAGGGTTTAGGGGGCCCCCAGATACAGCCAACTCCACTGCAGCAACTAAAAACCCTAGGGCCCCCCGGAGGCCCCTGAGGGACCTGTGGGGCCCCAGCAGTTCCGCCTCAACCCTCCAGAAGGCCAGCCCCAGGTCCCCCTGCATCCTCAAACCCTAAACCCTAAACCCTAAACCCTAAACCCTAGGCCTGCGGGCAAGCCGCTGAGCGGGGCTTCAAGGCCTGAGGGGGAACGAAGAAGGGAAGACCTGCCGAAGGCTTCCTCAGACTTCAGGGTTTAGGGTTTAGGGTTTCGCGGCTAAGCTTTAGGGCTTAGGTTTTGGGGCAGGGTTTAGGGTTTGCAAAAGCCCGCAATTCAGTGAAACCCTAATGGAATAAAACACCAAATAAAAGCAACAAATTTAACTTTATTTCCAAATTAACAAATGCAGAAAACCCTAGGGGCCCCTTGCTGTGGGGCCCAACAATGAGGGGCCCCAGGGGGCCCAGGGGCCCCCTGAGGAACCCCCAGGGGGCCCGCAAAGGGTGGGGCCCCCCGGAAAGTTTTAAATGGAGTAAATACTGTTTATACTGCGAGAAATTGCGGAATTGAATTATTAAAAAATGAAAAAGTGAATTAGAAGTAACGGAGGCAGTGCAGGCTTGAGGTGTCTGTACACCCCAGAGGCTGCGGCGAGTAAGTGGTCGCGGGGGTTTTTGTTTGTTTCGAGTTTAAAATTAATTATTGTTTTATTATTTGAATTAAATCAAATAAATTGTTTAATGATTCGAATAAATTGTCCAAGATTTCGAATAAATTGTCCAATACGTCGGAGGTTTGGTCACTTCTTGCCTCCGGAGTGAGCCAACGCGCAAATGCCTCTGCAGAAATATATTTCTTGATCCACTTCCTTTGAACTTCTCTCTAAATATAAGTTAAATTTGTTTATAAATAAAAAGAACAAATACATTTGCGAAAATAAATTTAATTTACTCCCAAATGCACTCCCAAACATCCACCGAATTGACTGGGAAAAGAGGTGCGGTGTACGAACACCCGAAGATTTGCATGCATTGACTCTCTACACCTTCATATTTTTATTCTCATTTGTAAATCTATTTGAATACTTACAAACTTTTATCTTTCAAATATATTTATTCATTTAATAACTTCTAATCTATTTCTGTGTTTGTTTGTTTGCGCCCAACAAGAAAAGCAAATGCGCAGCTGCAGCCACAAAAAAGCTGCGCGAGCGCCGCTGCGAAACCCTAAACCCTAAACCCTAAACCCTAGATACGTGGGCAAGGGCTGTTAGTCATTGCTGCTGCTGGTGCCGCTGCTTCTGCAGCAGCACCAGCAGCACCATTAGCAACTTGAATGCGTGTGCGTCCCCACTGCAAGTCCTGCAAACCCTAAACCCTAAACTGGGGTTTACAGGATGTGCTGGCTAGGGTCGTAGGGTTTGTGAGTAGTAAACCTCATCTGCCAATTATAAGGCAAATAAGAAACCCTCAGCCCCCCAAACAACCGCCTGAAGCCCCCCATCAGCACTTCTGTCACGCTGCTGCCGCTGCTGCTGCTGCTGCTGCTGCTTGCTGCTGCGGGGTGAGCAGCAGGCTCATCTTCTTCCAGCAGCTGCTGAAGCAGCTCGCTTTGAGGGGCCTCCAGGTATGGCAGCAAAAAGGTCAGAACCTGCAGCAGCAAGCAGCAAAGAGCTGACAGCAGCACTGCAGCAGCAGCAACAGCAGCACCAATGGCGGCAGCAGCAGCAAGAGCAGCAGCATCCTCAGCAGCAGGAGCACCTCCAACTGCAGCAGCAGCAGAGGCAGTAGCACGATCAGTTGTGTGAGTCCAACAGTTGCTGCAACGTGACCAGCAGCAGCAGCAGCAGGAGCAGCAGCAGTATGACCAGCAGCAGCAGCATGACGAGCAGCAGCAGCAGCACCAGCATCAGCGTGACCAGCAGCAGCAGTAGCAGCAGCAGCATGACCAGCAGCAGCAACAGCAGCACGGCCTGCAGCAGCAGCAGCAGCCTGCCCAGCAGCAGCAGCAGCACGGTGACCAGCAGCAGCAGCAGCAGGAGCAGCATGACCAGCAGCAGCAGCAGCAGGAGCAGCATGACCAGCAGCAGCAGCAGCAGCAGCAGACCTCCTTTTTGCTGCTGCCAAAGTCTCCTTCGAACCACTTGAAGATGCTGCTGAGGAAAACTGTTTTTTCAAAAATGCAAAAATTCGAAGAAGACGAAAGAAAGGCCCGAGTCGCCAGCGCCAGCTCTTCCTGCGCACAGCAGCAGCAGCAGCAGCAGCAGCAAATAAATAAAGAATAATAAATAAACAAATAAATAATGAATTGGTTAGTTAGTTAATTGGATTTCCTATTTGCTTGCGAGACGCGAAAGGAACGGGAGATGAGCAGCAACAGCTGCAACGGCTGCAGCAGCTGCTGCAGCAGCAGCAGCAGACACGCAGCGAGCGGGAGAGTTCCCGTAGCCCGCCAGCAGCAGCAGAAAGGCAGCAGCAGCAGCAGCAGCAGCAAAAGTGCAGCAGCACAGACAAAACGCCCGCAATAAAGCAGTAGCATCAGCAGACCAGCAGCAGCAGTACTACGGCAGCAGCAGCAGCAGCAAAGTGCGGCGGCAGCAGGAGAGCAGCAATACTGTTGCAGCAGCAGCAGCAGCAGCAGCAGTAGCAGCAGCAGCAGTAACTAACATCTAGCGTCTCTGCATGATAAATTCGAATTGGAGGAGAACTGACGCAGCCGAAACTAACAGCAAAATGAATGCGAGGGTCCACCTGAACGCAAACCCTAAACCCTAAACCCTAAACCCTAAACCCTAAACCCTAGAGACTCGAAACCCCAAACCCTCGACCCCAAACCCCAAACCCTGCCCCCCAAACCCCAACCCCCAACCCT